>NC_057861.1:614023681-614290637 GCF_019393635.1 Dromiciops gliroides | reverse complement strand
ACTACCTTTCACTCGACTGAGAAAGTGATCTCTTGGTCCCCAAAAAGCAATTACTAATAATTATTTTCTCACAAAGTCATTAATAATAATATTGGATGGGACCAAGTATAAAGGCCTGTAACATACCATTAGAAATTACTATTCATGTTGTACCATCATCTATAAATGCAATTTATTCCACTATCAGCCAGTGGACCATTATTCTTTATCTTGTCTAAAAAGATAGTGGAGCAGCAAGGTATAGTAGAAAGAGCACTGGGTGACCATGGATAAATCACTTACCGTCTCTGAGCCTATTTGTTCCTCTGTGAAATGAACATTATAATACAATTGAGATTATATTTATGTACATATATGTATATAATATATATTTGCTATTATATATGTGGATAAGTATACATATGTGGATAACCATATGTGTATATACATACACACACACACACATTTGCCAACCTTAAAGCACTAAATATTGTTCAGTATGTCATGAAAAGACTGTTTAAAATGAAGAAACACACCTTTGGGATTCCCCCAATCTTACAGCTTATTAAGACTGTTGAGACAGAAAATGAAGTTATTTTAGCGCAAGTTTTTTCACCAACACAAATTACTCCACTGAGGAAGAAAAGAGTTTTTTAAAGAGGAAAATATGACTGTACAAGGAACATCAACTCAGATTTTGGAGTCATGGATAAAATAACTGAATGCCGAGCCAGGAAGATATGCGCTCAAGTCCCAACTCTGATGTTTACTAGCTATGTGACCCTGGGCTAATCATTTGACCTTCTAGTTTCCTAGGAAACTCTAATAATAAATGCAGAAAAAGTACCAAACTGTACAGATAGAGATTGTTTCCAAATCTGGGACTTCCCTATAGCAATGAAATCACAGGACCTGTCTCTACTCTATCTAGCTAGCTAGCTAGCTATATGACAAATATATGCATGCATGCATATATAGGTATATAGATATAAACATGCATATACACAAATGTGTATATGTGTAGGTCTATGTATGTATATGTGAATATGTATGTGTGCATGTATACATAGATATATGATGCATAGTACAATATATAGTACAATAGAAACAAGTACAAGTACTTGATTTAAGTACAAGAAACTGGTACCATCCTGCAAGGAAAGCTACAATTTAGAACAAACTAAGGCTTGAAAGAAATGCTAAGGATAATTTATTTAAATAGTTTTTTAAAAGGTATTTAGGATAAAAGAAAGATTAAAGAAGGAATAAGACCATTTGTTGGGAGGGGTGGGATAATTAGAATGGGGGGAAGGTAGGTGCCCCTCTGTTTTTGCTGTTTCTCTTACCAAGCAAAATTATTTTCAGCTCAGGACTGAGTCATTGTTGCCAAGAACACAGCTATGAATGACCTTGTAATTCAGCATCATCACTGTGAAGCCCTTTGGTATATGCTGTATTTTGGGACCTTCAACCTATTGCAGTGCATCACACCAACTGTGATTTTTCTCAGAGTCAAGCGCAAACAGGAGAGAGGGACCCAGATAGCCTGACTCCACTAACCTTCACTGTTCTGCCGTGAAAAGATTTTATCTGGTTCTCTCATTCACCCTCATGTGAACCGTCAGCACTACAATGTAAGAGCTGGTTGAGGAAGCATTGACTTAGTTTTGCTTTAACAGAATGATTCTATCAGGAGTGTTCTGGAGCTAGCTCAAACTGGCTTGGGAGAGCCAAGTATTAAATTTTCAAGGTGAGCATTTATACCTTGAAAATCAACAAATGCAATAAATTGTGGCTTAATGTACTGTTTCATTTGTAACGATTGGAATGACGCCACCTGCTGGAGACTTACTGTAGAAGAGTTCTGCCCATGAAGGGAAGGTCTTTGAGGGCAAGACCAGGAGTCTTTTCTTTGGTGTCAGGAAGTGACATTGGCTAGTGGAAGGAGGAAGAAAGAGACTGGCGCTCTGTCTCACACTCTTCACTTTGGACTCTGGTGGAGAGCAGAGCTAGAAATGTGCTCTCCCTTTAATAGATAGGAATCTAGGCCTTTTCTTCTCTCTTTACCAAATTCTTATTCTCCTTAATAAATGCTTAAAAGTCTAACTCTTGCCAAAGCTTATAATTTATAGGCGACCACTCATTAGATATTTTAGACAGACTAGCTAGAATTTTAGCCCTTAACACATTGATTGTTTAGGTTCAAGAAAGTGATTGGAAAAATGTTAAAAATGAAGATCAAACTTAAAATTGTGTCATGCATACATTTTTTCTTTTTCTTTCAGAAAGCCAGCACATTACAGCTATAGATGATCTAATGGGGAGAAATGGTGGTGTCTTCATCAGAGTTACTAGCAGAAGAGGCTACCTTCCTGCTCCACAGATCAATTGTTCTGCCTTCTTGAATTGTGGTAATACTGATGAATTTGACTTTGATTCCTGACAAAATTCAAGAATGTATTTTTAAACAAAAGGTCTGTGAATAGTTAGAAAAGGGAAGTAGTGATCATTACAAGAAATGATTAAGATAAGTCATGCAAAAAAAAAATCTCATTTCCTTTTTTTTTTTTACAGGTTTCTAGATTGGAACAGCTGGGAAATGTCATCAACAGAGTTTTCTGGATTTTAACAAGGTATTTGACAAAGTTTCTCAAGACATCCTTGTTTATAAGATGGCAAGATATTGGCTAGATGATGTTACAATTAGGCAAATTCAATACCTGTCGAATGCCTGGACCCAAAAAAATGATGAGGAACAGATGAATCTCAAACTCAAGAGAAGTCTCCATAAAATACCACAGGGCTCTGTCCTTGGCTTTGGTATTTAATATTTTTCTCATTAAAAAAGTAGATAAAGACATAGCATACTTATCAAAGCTGAAGATGACATGAATTGGGATGGGATAGATAACACATTTGTCAAAAGAGGTGATATCCAAAAATATTTCAACTGACTAGAACAATAGACCCCATCTAAGAAATTAAATGGATTAAAGTCAAATGCACAGTCCTATAATTGGGATCAAAAAATCATTTTCAGTAGTACATAATGGAGAGGTATGGCTAGAGAGCAATTCATGTGAAAAAGACCTGGGTTATTAAGAGACTGCAAGGTCAATAATAGTCAAAGGTGTGATATGATACCCCCAAAAAGCTATGGTGATCTTATTCTACATGAATGAATGAATACTTATTAAGCACTTACTGTATGCAAAGCCCTGGGTTGGGTTAAACACTCAGGGCACTAATAGAAAAATGTGAAACTATACATATAACAGGATTCAGCTGCAGAGCATATGGAAATTTTCTTGGGGTTCATTGGCTGGGCAGATAGCAATGCTTCAGTCTTCCAAATGGCAAGGAAGATAGGACTGATGTATGAACATATGGAAATGCAGCAGTTTTTTACTGTTTCTTTGATTGATAAGACCATATCTATTTCTACTGTTGAACCTTCTTGTTAAGGACTTTGGTTGCAAGAACTTTCTTTTCCAGGTCATCAAAAGCTGAGACAGGGGCTAAAGCACCAGCAGAGACAGTTGCCTGACAGATCTCCATAGGGGTTGCTCAGCTGGACGATGTAGGCAGAGGCCAGCCTGGGAGCAGGATCACTAGCCTAAGGGATTTCTGCTTCTCCCAGAGATGTTGGTCCTATATCACCTTCACGGAGGATATGGTGGTGGTGGTTAGCATAATTCACTCATTTTTGCCTCCAGCACCTAGAACGAGTAGGATTTTAGTTTTGCTACACTGTGCCTTGGTTGAACCATGTCTGGAATTTTTGTCTCCATGTCTGGTGGCATATTTTAGGATATACATTGCCAGATTGGATGCAAATAGAGGACAACCAGGGTGATGAGGGAACTAGAAACCATGCCATATGAAGATCAATATGTCATACTATCTTCATAGTCCTGGTACCTAGTACAATATTTTCTATATAGTCATATTTGACAATTTCATTTATCATGGTTAATGTAATTTTAAATATATATATATATATATAGTGTATATGTGTATCTGCATATACATCTATACATATAAATAAATAATTGTGTGTGCATATAAATATAAGTATATGTGTATACATATAGAAATATATAGTGTAGATATATACATTTTATGTGTGCACACACAGATACATACATCTATATGTGTGTATATGGCATGTATCTATGCATGTTGCATGTTTATATATACATTCATATGTATACATGTGTATGTGTATAGATATGGATAGATATATTGATACTTATTTTTTAATTTCTTTCTTTCTTTCTTTTTTTTTTTTGCAGGGCAATGAGGGCTAAGTGACTTGCCCAGAGTCACACAGCTAGTAAGTGTCAAGTGTCTGAGGCCAGATTTGAACTCAAGTACTCCTGAATCCAGGGCCAGTGCTTTATCCACTGCACTATCTAGCTGCCCCAGGATAGATATATTGAATGGGCTACCATAGAAGGCAGTATTAAGAAGTTCCCAATCTCTGCAGGTCCTCAGGTAGAAATTAATTGATCACTCATCAGAGATGTTGAGGAACTAATGACTACTTCAGGTTTGGGTCAGACTGGAAGACCTCTGAGCCCCAAGTCTGAGATTCCTTGATCCTACTGAATCTATCTCTTCCTTTTCTAAGTGCTCACAAATCATATGCTTAATAAGTTTTTCTCAGGAAGTGATTTCAATCTTGGGGTAGTTTGCTCTATAGTGACTGGAATCTACCAGTTTTATAACTTGAAAACTGGAACAACTCTTACCTGTTTTCTGGTACTTCTCTTGTTCTCCACAGGTTTTTGTTTTGCTTTTTTGTTTTTGGTGAGGCAATTGGGGTTAAGTGACTTGCCCAGGGTCACACAGCCAGTAAGTGTTAAGTGTCTGAGGCCGAATTTGAATTCAGGTCCTCCTGACTCCAGGGCCGGTGCTCTATCCACTGTGCCACCTAGCTGCCCCTCACCATTTTTTAAAGGCCACAAATAATGGTGCTGCATTTCCATTTGCAAATTCTTTCAAGCATTCCAACATGTAATTTATCTGGGCCTGGGTGTTTGAACTAATTTAAAGTTGCTGGATGCTATCTTATTATCTCCCAACCCATAGTGGTTGTTGTTAGGATTTCCAGATTGAAGGTCAATCTTCTTGACTGGGGAAATGGGAGCGAGCAGACATTGAGTATTTTTACTTTTTATTTGTCATGTATTAATATTACTTCATCTGATTAATTCTACTGAAATTCCACCCTTCCTCTTTTTTTAATTACTCATAAATAAATGTTTAGTAAATGCTTTTTCTTTCAGTCTTCATTTTACATAATAGTTCCCTAGGAAAAAAAAGGATACATTTAGAAATGTAAATGTGTTAAAGTCAAAATGTATTAATCAGTCTATCCATAAACATTTATTAAGTGCATACTATGTGCCAGACATTGTGCTTAGCTATTTTCAAAGGCAAATAAACATTACACCATATGCCCCAAGTGGTGAGCTTTTCCTTACTTTATTTTTCTTCTTGCTTCAAAGGCAAAAAGTCCATTTTATTGTCTAGTTTTTGGAGGGAGCTTCAACTTATCCAAGGCTTTAGCTGCCCTCTGCTATTTTTAAAAGATCATGTCACTCTTTTGTATTTATCCTCATCTATGTGTCGCTCTTGTCCATACTTTGTACATACTCTTCTAAAATCTGAGCTTATTGGTTTACTAGTTAGTCATCCTTGGCAACATCACAATTATCAAATGATAGCAACTCACCTTCTAGCCATTTAGAATAGGAATGATGTGACAGCCATACTCACAACTAACCACACACCCTGCCCCCTTCACTCTTAGCTCCAGTCAAAATAGATGGGCCCCAATGAGTCTTCTTGCCTGAATAGAGGAGATAATTTTCTGTTGCTAACAGTAGTACCACCTTGGTTTAAAGCAGGCTTGTCCCTTAGAAAAGAGTCACATCCAGCCAACTTTCAGATCTGACAAAGCTTAGAATTCAGAAGTATAATGTTGTCTTAAATTCTCCAGAGAACAGATATAGCCAACTATATCCTAAGAATATTATATTATAAGATGATAGAATATTATATCCTAGGAATAAGAAACATGGCAATATCTATGATTTAAGCATACTGAAGTTAGTGGGAGGGGCATAAATGATCCAGATCTTCTGAAGAGCCTTGTTCTTTTTTCATCTTTCTCCTTCCTCTTGGGCAGAGGAGAAGAAGGCTCTTCTCTCTCTTCCTTGGGAGTAAAGCACCATTCTTCTTCCTCTTTCTATCTTCCTGGCAGGCAAATGAGCAGAAGGCTTTGTAATTCCCCTCTCTCCTTCTAGGCAGAGGACTAGTGCCCCTCCTTGGCTCCTCCTCTCCTCTCTGTTTGGGAAGTCCCTTTGGGCCTGACAGATATTGGTCATTCATATCCATACTGTTTTAAGAAAGGCTTCTGTGTCTTCTATTTTTAGAGTTATAATTGTTTTTTATAACCTTAGATAAATAATTTTGAGAGGTTTGTATATTTTTATGGAGTTAAAAAAATGACCCAACAAACCCTGTGCTCATTATTGCCCATTTAATACTGCCCTCCCTCCCATTTACCTGTCCTTCACTCATAATCATACAAAGTGAAATTTAGTCCGTCAAATATCCTTATGTCAGTTACCCAAAAGGAACCTTAGAAGAAGGTTCTTAACAGATTTGAGGTGCTATAATCCTGTCAATCACAGAGACTAGCCCCTGTGCAGTCACATTTGCCTCCTCCTTTTCTTCTTTGTTCAACACATTGTGATTATCTTGCCAGAATTTATTTTTAATCTTTCATCCCTCTTTAACAAATTTAACATACATTTATTGAAATCTTACTACATATGGGCCAAAGAATAAATCACAGAAACAATAACTATGTAAAAGATAATAAAAAACATACAACAACTTCTTCGATGCAAGCTAAAGCAATCCTCAAGAGGAAAGCCATATCCTTACAAGTAGACATTAATAAAATAGAAAAAGAGAGGATTGATGGAATGAATGTAGATTTTTTTAAACTAAAAAACCAACAAATAAACAAACTTAAAATTAACACAAAAAAAGGAATTAATAAAAATTGGAAGGAGAATAGATAAATTGGAAGCAAAAAAAAACAACCTTAGAAACAGTAAGTAAAAGTAAAAGCTGGTTCTTTTAAAAAAAGTAATAAAATTGATAAACTTTTAGCTAATCTGATCAAAAAGAAGAAAGTAGAAAATCAAAATAACACAATAGCAAGTGAGCAAGGTAAAATCATAATAAAACTAGAAGAAATAAAAGAGTAATAAGAACATATTAAATGGTTATATGCTGACAAAACAGAGAAAACAAAATAAATAGAGGAATAACTTCAAGAATATAAAATGTCCAAACTATCAGAAGACCAGATAGAGATCTTAAATAACCTGATCTCAGAAAAGGAAATAGATCTAGCTGTAGAGGAACTATTAAAGTGGCGGGGGGAGGAGGGGGGAACTCTGGTCCTGACAGATTCATGGGAAAATTCTATCAAACTTTTAAAGAATACTAATACCCATGCTTCATAAATTATTCTCAAAAATTGAGAAAGCATCCTTCCAGAATCCATTTGAGGCGAATATAGTCATAATACCTAAAGCAGGGAAAGATAGAACATAGAAGGAAAACTATAGACCAATATCTTTAATGAATAGTGACAAAAATTATAAACAAAAATTTTAAATTTTGTCCATAGTCAGACTGTCTGTCAAACAGACTACAGTAATTTATCTGAGAAATCATTTATTATTACCAAGTGGGATTTATACCAGGATACTTAAACATTAGGAAAATAATCAACAAAATTAATCCTATTGAAAACAAGAAAAAAATCTAAAACCACATGATCATCCCAATAGATACAGAAAAGGCCTCTGATAAAGTAAAACAGTTTTTTATGCTTAAAAATATTACAAATTATAGGCATAAACGGACCTTTTTTCTTTTCTTTCTTTCTTTTTTTTTTTTTGCAGGACAATGAGGGTTAAGTGACTTGCCCAGGGTCACACAGCTAGTAAGTGTCAAGTGTCTGAGGCTAAATCTGAACTCAGGTCCTCTTGAATTCAGGGCCAGTGCTTTATCTACTGTACCACCTACCTGCCCCCAGGAACCTTTTTTCAATATCAAAAAAAGCATCTATCTAAGACCAAAAGCAAGCATCATGGGGATACACAAGAACCTTTCCCAAGAAATACTGCTGTGAAGCAAGGATGTCCATTCTTCCCACTATTATTTGATGTAGTTCTGGAAATGCTAGGAACAGCAATAAGATAAGAGAAATAAATTAAAGGTAGGGAATCAGCAAAAATATTAATGGAGACGATCAAGAACTTTAGCAAAGTTTCAGGGTATAAAATAAACCCTCAAAAATTAACAGCATTTCTATATGATAATAATAAAACACAAGAAATGATAATAGAAAGGGAAATCCCATTCCAAATAACTAAAAATGTATAAAATATCTGGGGCTTGACAAACCCAAGTATACAAAAGTCTTATATAAATTCTATTAAAAAGTATTCCTGGGCAGCTAGGTGGCACAGTGGATAAAGCACTGGCCCTGGATTCAGGAGGACCTGAGTTCAAAGCCAACCTCAGACACTTGACCCTTACTAGCTGTGTGACCCTGGGCAAGTCACTTAACCCTCATTGCCCTGCCAAGAAGAAAAAAAAAAGTATTCCTTAAAGAAACAAATAACAACTTAAATAGCTGGAGGAATATTCACTGTTTATGGCTAGGCTGTGCCAATATAATAAAAATGACAATACTACCAAAATTAATTTACACTTTTAATGCTATATTAATCAAATTACCAAGGAGATACTTTATAGCACTTGACAGAATAATAAAATTCATTTGGAAAAACAAAAGATCTATAGTATCAAGGAAAATGATGAAAATAAGTAAAGACAAAGAAGGAAACAGTATTTACAGACCTCAACCTACATTAGAAAGTGACAGTCATCAAAACTATCTGGCACTGGTTAAAAAACAGATCGATCAATGGAACAGAGTAGACAAGAAAGAATCAGGAACAATAGAAGTCAATAACCCGGTGTTTGATCAAATGCAAAACATAAATTATCTAGGTGAAAAACCCTCCTTATTTGACAAAAGTCACTAGGAAAACTTGAAATCAATCTGGCAGAAATCAGGTTCAGACCTACAGTACCCTATACCATTTTTTACAATACATTCTAAATGAATACGCTACTTAATATTACAGATCACACTATAAAAAATTAGAAGAGAAGTAAATCCTATGCCTCTTACAATTCTGAGTAGGAGATATATATTTAACCAAATAAAAGATAGAAGTAATTCCAAAAGATGAAACAGATACCTTTGATTGCTTGATACTGAAAAGTTTCAGCAGAGATGACATTAAATCACCTAGGATAAGAAGGGAACTGGTTGAAAAAGGGGCGGGGGACGGGGGGAATCTCAGTATCAAACTTCTCTGATGAGGTTTTGGTATCTAAGATATATAAACAATTAATAAATACATATGACTAATAGCCATTCCTCAATAGATAAGTGGTCAAATGATATATATATATATATAAAAAAAACAGTTCTTACAAGAAGAATTAGAAAGTATTCACAACCACATGAAAGAATGTTCAAAATCACTAAAAATAAGAGAAATGTCCTGACATTTTCCCTCACACCCTGAAAATTAACCAAAATGACAAAAAATTCCAATGCCCTATGTTGGAGGAGTTCTAGAGTGACAGGCACACTAATACAGTGTTAGTGGAGCTATGAAATGGTACAACCATTTTGGAAAGCAATTTGCAATTATGCAAAAAAAGCCTAAAATTTTCAAACCCTTTGAACCAGAGACTCCCTTACTAGGCTTATGCCCTAAGGAAGTCATCAATAAGAAGAAAGAGATAGAGATAGGGCTTGACAGTTTGGAACATTCAGTGAAAAATCTTAATAAAACAGTGAGTTCTCCAAGGAATAAAATAGGCCAGATGGAAGACAAAATTGCAGAGGGGGCAGAACAAATAATTAAACAAAGTTTTTTAAATGGTATAATCATAAGAATATTTGACATGTCTACAAATGAAAGTAACATGGCTGAAATTCAGAGCTCAGCAAGACAACCTAAGAATGATTGATCTCCTGGATAAATATGAAGAAGTGTTGTAATACTTGCATGGGCTTCTGGGTTTTCAGGGTACATTTCTGTGGTGTACATTATAGCTTTAATTTTCCTACCCTGACAAGGAAATACAAACAGAATGCATATCACCTCAAAAATATAACACAACACAGCTCCAAAAGGCTACAAAGACCATCTGTCACGCAAACTTTCTCTTTTGTCCCCACTCCCACCTGATTTCTTTTTGTTATCCTTAGGATTTTGTGAAAGTCTTAGCTCATTCTGTCCATTTTATCTGTCTTAAAGGTCTATGCCCCTCATTTGCACTTGTCTTTGCTCCGTCTTCCGCTGGAAAGGGGAAGGGGAAAGAAATAAGCATTTATATAGCGCTTACTACATGACCGACACTATGCTAAGCACTTTACAAATATTGTCTCATTTAGTTCTCTCAACAATCCTGTGAGATTTCTTCTGTATATGTCAACATAATAGAGTGCAATGTACACTGGCCCATTACTCTAAAGATCTGGGATCTAGCTTTACCTCTCAATGACTTTAGCAATGTAATCCTTGGCAAATCACTAAATCATTCTGGTCCTCAGCTCCCTCCCTCATTTATAAAAGGAGAGGGTGACTTGATGGCACACATAGCGCCCCCCCACCCCCCCCACCCCCAGCCAGCTCTAAATCTATGCTCCCTGAGGTTTCTCAGAGCACAAATATTTTGAGTCTATGTCCTTTGCAAATATGAGCTCTTTTGACACATTCCTTTTCTATCTCTAGCACTACCTTGAGGTAGCTGTTTCAATTGCAGAACTAATTAGCATCTAAGAACTGTGCCTTGCAATTCTAAACTTTAAAATGTTACCACTATTCATCTCTACTTCCCCTCCTGCCCCCATCCCCTACTCCCCTACCTGCACCTGCCTCTGGTCACATCTACACACACACTATTATAGAAGGTTATAGGATGCAATTTAGGGAAAAGAATGCAAACACTCATTTTGTATAGCCAGGATAGAAGAAAAAAGATTGGGCTACAGAGGATTCTTGGGTGTAGTCCAAGCAAATTAACCTCAGAAAGAAAAGGAAATTAACCTCAGGAAGAAAACAGTTTTTAACATTAAAATAACTATCTATAGATTCCATAGGTAGAAGGCCCCACAACTAGAACTTGGGCTCTTTCCTGCCTGGCTATCTTTGAGTGAGGCAGAGACAAGTAACAGCACAATGGGGGCTTGAGCTTATAGCATTTTTAAAAAAATACTCTAACCCCTCAGGGGGTAGTCCTAAAACCTTGAGGAGGAGATTTAGCCAGCCACCTTCACACTCTGGGGACTGGACTTGCTAGTGAGAGTGGAAGTTGAGATAAGGATCCCCACATAAATATCTATAGATATAGATGGAGAGACAGAGACAGAGAGATATACTGGGATACACAGTCAATCCAGACCTGTTTGCTGATTGACTCATTTTTATAACCCTTTATGTTTTCTTTTTCTAGCATCCCTGTCAGTTTTTAGGAAGAATCTAGATTTCTAATACAATTGGGATGTTTCCACTTCCAGGAAGAGCTAAAACTCAAATGGGTATTGTCATGGGGGAAAAGGTGGTAGGGGTCCTTAGATATTCCTCAATAAAGAATTACATCATGGCACACAGTCCAGTTAAAATTAAAATGTTTTTTTATTTGGCAGCAGAGAAAGTGACCTAGGGAAAAGTCAAAGACTTCACCCCTGGGGATGAAGGTTCAGAAATGTTCTCCTCCCAGAACAGAAGGAAGGCAAAAGCTTTTATAGAGGATAGAGGGAGTGTCCACCTGAAAATGGAAAGCTCCTTTTGGGGGTGGGATGGGGTGGGGAAAGCCTGGATGCTTGAGATATTCCTGAGAGTCAGAGGGATTTTTTTGAAATGATGGTCCTGACCTTTGGAGTTATCTTTGTCTCCTAGTTCAGGTAGTAGCCACACCTAACTGACTTTCCCACTATAGAATTTAATCTCCACTTACTTCTTAGGTGTGTCTGTCCTGATATCTACTTGGGCAACCTAAACCTTAATGGTCCCTTGATTCCTAGATATGTCTGTCTTGTTATGTGGTTATCTTTAGTTTTACTTCTCACAGGAGAAACTTCTTCTGATTTATCCTAAGCCCATGTCAGGTATGTTTGTATGGATATCCAGAAAGAGGGGCTCTCAAAGGCAGATCCTGGGATTGGGCCAGCAAATCCATAAATCTGATCATTTTAAATTACTAGGCCAGAAATAGATGAGAGTTCTGCAATAACACTATATTAACCTGCAAATTCAGATAAACCTACAAGTTTGTAATGTTAAGAGTGATGAATAATTTTTAATCACTGGGGCAATCTACTAATGTATAAACTTCACAGCCAAATAGTAGTTTCATTTTATCCCTTTTATACATTATACAGAAAGAAGCCTTACCAGGGGGCAAAAAAAAAAAAAGGATATTCAAGGAGATCCCATATAATTAAGATATGTTCACCTTTGCCAAGACTAACAGTTGTTATTGGTTTCCCCACAAGATGGGGCAGTGCGTACATTTTAACAGCCTCCTGCTAATTAAATCTTCCATATGGATCTGATACTTTTTCCTATGTTAAAAAGACATCTATACCCAGCTCAGTTCCTTCCATATTTTGATTGAAACAAGCTATTTTGGAGGGTTTTAGGAAAAGCCTAGTCAAAGTCCTCTCTAACCTGCTCACCTTCAGTAGGACCTGCTTCTATCCCTAAATCGGTGCCTTTGGACTTTGAGGGCCTAGCTCACAACTTTCCTGTTCAGCTTTCCAGACTGAACATGATCACACCATAAAACAAGTCTCACCTGCCCCAAGAGCAGCATCCACAGGGTCACTTTCAAAGCTGTAATTGGTGCTGTTTATGATGCTTTGAGGAGATAGAGTTCACATGATTAGACTCATGGCAAGGGAAAAAATGTTAAAAAATGGTTACATGGGGGGCAGCTAGATGGTACAGTGGACAGAGCACCAGCCCTGGAGTCAGGAGGACCTGAGTTCAAATCCAGCCTCAGACACTTACTAGTTTTGTGACCCTGGATAAGTCACTTAACCTTGATTGCCTAAAAAAAAAAAAGAAAAGAAAGAAAAAGGTTACTGGCTTCCCCAACTGGAAAAGACTTTTTCCTTTCAAATGCAGATTCCTGAGCCCAGCCTTGTAAACCCTTCATCCAGTGGGCCCACTTCATCCATCCAACCTTATATCATCTTTTCGCCACTCTCCACCCTCAGCAGATTGGTCTTCTGACTAGCTCCCAACCCATCTCCCTGTTCCCACCTACATGCCTTCATTCAGGCTGTTTCTCCAGTTGTACTGTTCTCTCTGTACCACTTCTCCAACACTGTCTACAAGGTCAGGTGCAACTCAGATCCCACCACCTCCTCCAAGTAATTTGTGCCTAGATAAATCTATCCTAACAAGGGCCTTCTCTCCCTGAGCATTCTTCTAGCACAGTCTGTTTCTATACAATACTAACATCCCTTACTATATTTTCTGACTACTTAACGTGTATAATTCCTGTCCTTCCAACAAGATGTTAAGTATTTTAAGGACAGAGACCATATCTTAAATTTCCTTTGTATCTTCCAAATCTTCTGGTGTGGGTACATACACAGCAGCTGAGTGAATGCTCAATTTACTAGATGGGAATATAGATTATTCCATTTACTTGATCTTAAGAGTGATAGATTCATACACAAATGAATGACATGTTCTAAAGATAAAGGAGACCAATAGTAGAAAGAGCAGTAAAATTGGAACCTACTGGCTGGGTTGAAATCCTGGCTCTGTAACCTTTGGAAAATCATTTCACCTTTCTTTCTGGTGGGGTTGGACTACATGACATTTAAGGTTCATTAGACTGTAAATTCCTTGAAGGCAGGGGCTGTATTATGCCTTTGTATCTCCAGTGCTTAGCCTGGCACATAGTAAGTGTTTAATAAATGCTAGTTAACTAATTGGGGCAGCTAAGTGGTGTAGTAGATAGAGCATTGGACTTGGAATCAGGAAGACTCATCTTCCTGAGTTCAAATCTGGCCTCAGCCACTTACTAGCTATGTGACCTTGGGCAAGTCACTTAATCCTGTTGGCTTCAGTTTTCTCATCGGCAAAATGAGGTAAAGAAGAAAATGGCAAACCGCTCCAGTATCTTTGCCAAGAAAACTCAAAATGGTGTCATAAAAAGTGGGATATGACTAAAAAACAACTGAACAACAACAAAGTTGACTGACTTTTAACTCTTAACATTTTGTGATTCTAGTAGAGGCAGCCAGCTGCAGCCCCAAAATAAAAAAAAAAAACAAACAACCAACAATTAAGATCTGTACATTTGAGCTATCCAGTGAATGCTTAGGATTCTATGCTTTGGTCATGTTGTTGGCTTATCACAGAGCTTGATAGTCACTCCGCAAAATGCACAGTGTGAAAATGAAATATATAATATATATAAAATCCCTTGTAATAAAAAGAATTAGGTCCCTCCTCCCTCTGCCATGTATCATTCTATCTGGGTATTAGGTAGTAAAGCATACTCTAACAATAAATAATTCTTGGAATCCTTCTGGATGATCTTTCTTACCGAAGGATGTAGAATTGGCCCATTCAGTAATATGTCCAGCTAGCTGGAATTTAGGGCAGTCAGGAGTTATGCAAATGTGAGAACAATTACACATTTTTCCCACACTTAAGAAAAGAAACATGTACCTCTAAGGGTGGGGAGGAGTACAGAGGGAGATTCAGATAACTCAGTCATGCAGCTGAAGTGAGAAAACTCAGAATTCAGCTTGGCACGATATTCGTTTTCACTGAAAAACAGAAATCAGGCCAAATAACCAGGATGTTTCAGAATTTTTTTTTTAACTTGTAAATCCTTGACAGTATGAGTATAATCCCAGAGAGGTTTCTGCTTTTCTAAAGGTAACTCATTTAAGTCTGGCATGTCTATAGTAGAAAACCACACCAAAAATCTGGCATTATCAAGTTGTTCATGAGTCATTGTCCACTGGCCAATCTGTGAATATTTTCCCAATAAGAAAAGTAATAAATCCTGTATGAACAACTTCAGCAATCCTCAAAAGAATAGTTGAGGCCCACTTACACATGAAAAAATAACTTTTTTTAAGATAAAAAAAATTCTGAAGACCAAGGACATTTTTTAAAGTATTCAAAAATATGAAAAAAAAACCAAATGATTATGCTTCATTGCCATGTTAAGTAAAAGTAGAAAAAGAGACAAAGGCATAGGAATGAAAGGGTAAAATAGCTAGTAAGTGTCTGTGGTAGGATTTGAACTCAGGATAGTTTGGCACTGTTGCCATTATGCCCCCATCTGCCTGATAAATTCACTTCAGTTTCCTGAGTTTCCCTCTTTTCCCACCTTTATATCATGTCTGCTCCATTCTTTCCTTCTTATTTTTTCTTTCATTCCTATCCCTTTGCTTATCTGTGCAATAAAAACAGGATAATAAAAGTGCCTCCCTCAGCAGGCTATTGTGAGAATAAAACAAAATAATAGATGTAAAGTACCTAGAAAACATTAAAGTGCTATATAAATATTATCAACATTGGGAGCCCAGGCAGCAGCTAGCTGTGTAGGAGGCAGCATGATGTAATAGATGGAGGCCTGGACTTGGCATCAAGAAGATATGGGTTCAAGCATTGCCTCTGACATATGTTAACTGTATCCCCCTGGGCAATTCACTGAATAGCTCCTAGCCTCATTTGCTCATTAATAAAATCAGGGATAATAGTATCTGTAACATTTATCTCAAAGGGTTACTGTAAGAATTAATCGGTGTAATGGTATAATGTATATAATATACTTAAAATATTGTACAACTCCATATAAATGTCAGGAGTTCTTACTATAGATTTTGGGGGTCAAGGACAGAGTCAAAAGGTTCATGGTCAGGGTAGAACTTGAAATCTCAGAAGAGATTAAAAATCTTCCAGTGAAAACTACTCCTGATAGTGAAGGTCAGAACAAGGCCATAGACCAGAATCCAGTAGGGAACTGGAAACAGAATATGTGTGTAACATTTGTGTCAAGCTCATGTTGAACACGAAAGGCTAGGTACACACATTTTGGGGACCTCTCCCCTCTCTGGCTCATTGTCTTTATCCAGATGATCTGGAAACATCAGCATTTGATACCTTGCCTCAAAAAGTGAGAGGAAGCATGGCATAATGGGTAGAAAGCTGGACTCAAAATCAGGAAGACCTCTATTAAAATCTGATTTCTGATACATATTGGCTGTGAGACCCCAGGCAAGCCTCTTATCTTCTTAGTGTTATAGGCAACTTTCAGACTCTCAAATATAAATTGCAAAGAAAGTACCATCCAATATTAGCAGAGGGAGCTTCTTCACAAGGAAATTTCCTGTAACAATGAAACCACAGACCTATTCCATGTCCCTAACCTCCAAAAAGTAGCCACTAATTCCCTTAAAAGCACATTAGTTCACAAGGTTCAGAGCACCAAAAAAAAAAAAATTGTTTATAAGTTCATGCAAATACTTTTTATTTTTTATTTTTTTTTAATTTTTAGTGAGGCAATTGGGGTTAAGTGACTTGCCCAGGGTCACACAGCTAGTAAGTGTTAAGTGTCTGAAGCCGGATTTGAACTCAGGTACTCCTGACTCCAGGGCTGGTGCTCTATCCACTGCGCCACCTAGCTGCCCCGCAAATACTTTTTTAATTTTATATGTACCTGTGCACTGGCCAATAAAGGTTCGGTCCTGGGGACATGAGTGTTTGGGGAGATAGTTTTAGAGGTGTCTGATGAAGTAAAATGATGGCCCCATTTCAGTGACTGTTTCCAGTCCACTTAGCACATGGTAAGAAAAGACTTTTTAATATGTTTCTCAGCCAGAATTAAGCATGCATACAAAGGGTCCCACAATGACTGAACAAGTTGTGTTATTTGATTGCAATGAAATATTATTGTGCTATGAGAAATGACAAGTACGAAGATTTCAGAAAAAAACTGGACTTACATAAACTGATACAATGTGAAGTGAGAAGAACCAGGAGAACATTGTAGACAGTAAGAGCAATATTATATAGTGAAGAACTGTGGATGACTTGGCTATTCTCAGCAATACAATGATCCAAGACAATCTAAAATTATTCATGATGAAAAATGCTGCCATCAGAGAAAGAACTGATATTGTCTGAATACAGACTGAAGCTCTTTTTCTTTTGTTCTTAATGTCTTCCTTTCCTTCCTTCTTTCTTTCTTTCTTTCTTTCTTTCTTTCTTTCTTTCTTTCTTTCTTTCTTTCTTTCTTTCTTCCTTCCTTCCTTTCTTTCTTTCTTTCTTTTCTTCCTTTCTTTCTTTCTCTCTTTCTTTCTTTCTTTCTTTCTTTCTTTCTTTCTTTCTTTCTTTCTTTCTTTCTTTCTTTCTTTCTTTCTTTCTTTCTTTCTTTCTCTCTCTCTCTCTCTTTCCCTTCCTTCCCTCTTCCTTTATTTCTTCTTGAGTTTTCTTACACAAAATGACTAATATGGAAATGTTTTACATGATTACACATGTATAACCTATATCAGATTGCTTACCTTCTCAGGGGAAGGGAGGAAGAGAGGGATAGAATTTGGAACTCAAAACTTAAAAAAATTAATCTGACGTTCTAAATAACTGGAAAAATATCAATTGTTCATGGATAGGATGAGCTAATATAACAAAAATGACAATTCTACTTAAATTAATTTACCTATTCAGTGCCATGCCAATTAGACTACCTAAAAATTATTTTATAGAGCTAGAAAAAATAATAACAACATTCATCTGAAAAAACAAAAAGTCAAGAACATCAAGGGAACTAATAAAAAAATAATGCCCAGGAAGGTGGGCCAGCTGCACCAAATCTGAAGCTCTACTATAAAGCAGCAGTCATCAAAACTATTTGGTACTGGCTAAGAAATAGAGTGGAGTATCAATGGAATAGGTTAGGCACAGGAGACACAGTAGTAAATGACTTTAGTAATGAACTGTTTGATAAACCCAAAGACTCCAGCTTCTGGGATAGGAACTCAGTATTTCACAAAAACTGCTGGGAAAACTGGAAGATAGTATGGCAGAAATTAGGTATAAACCAACATCTTACACCTTATACTAAAATAAGGTCAAAATGGGTACATGATTTAGACATAAGAGGTGATACCATAGGTAAATTAGGAGAGGAAGGAATAGTTCACCTTTTAGATCTTTGGAAAGGAGAACAGTTTATGACCAAACAAGAGATAGAGAATATTATGAAATGCAAAATGGATGATTTTGATTACATTAAATGAAAACGTTTTTGTACAAACTGAATTAATGCATCCAAAATTAGAAGGGAGGCAGAAAGCTGGGAAACAATTTTTATAGCCAGTAATTCTGATAAAGGCCTCATTTCTAAAATTTATCAGGGACTAAATCAAATTTATAAGAATCCAAGTCATTCCCCAATTGAGAAATGGTCAAAGGATATGAACAGGAAGTTTTCTGTTGAAGAAATCAAAGTTACATATTGCCATATGAAAAAATGCTCTAAATCACTATGGATTAGAGAAATGCAAATTAAAACAACTCTGAGGTACCACATGACACCTATCAGATTGGTTAATATGACAAAAAAGGAAAATAATAAATTTTGGAGAAGTTGTGGAAAAATTGGAACACTAATGCATTGTTGGGGGAGCTGTGAACTGATCCAACCATTCTGGAGAGCAGTTTGGAACTATACCCAAAGGGCTATAAAGCTGTGCATACCCTTTGACCCAGCAGTACCACTATTAGGTCTTTTTCCCAGGGAGATCATGGAAAAGGGAAAAGGACACACATGTACAAAAATATTTATAGCTGTTCTTTTTGTGGTGGCAAGGAATTGGAAATTGAAGGGTTGCCCATCAATTGGGGAATGGCTGAACAAGTTGTGGTATATGAATGTAATGGAATACTATTGTGCTGTAAGAAACAATGAGCAGGCAGATTTCAGAGAAACCTGGAAGGACTTGTGTGAACTGATGATGAGTAAGATGAGCAGAACCAGAACATTGTACACAGTATCAACAACATTATATATTAATCAACTGTAATAGACTTGATTCTTCTCAGCAATACAATGGTCCAAGATAGTTCCAAAGGACTCATGATAGAAAATGTTCTCCCAATTCAGAAAAAAAAAAAAAAAAAAGAACTGTGGAATCTAGATGCAGATCGAACCATACTGTTTCTATTATTTTTTGTTGTTGTTTTTCTTTTTTGAGGTTTTTCCTTTTTGCTCTGGTTCTTCTCTCATAAGATGACTAATGCAGAAATATGTTTAATGTGATTATATACATAACCTATATCAGATTACTTGCTGTCTTGGGGGGGAGGGGAGGGAGGGAGAAATTTTGAAACTAGAAATCTTATAAAAAACAAATGTTGAAAACTATCTCTAAATGCAACTGGAAAATAACAAAATATTTATATGGAAAAAATAGAAATGTACTATGTACAAAGTAACAGCAATGTTATAAGATAATTAGCTATGAATGACAGGTGTTCTCAGCAATTCAATGATTCAAGACAACACTGTAGGACTTAATGAAAATGGTACTACACTGAATATAGATTGAAGCATATTTTTTACTTCATTTTTCTTCAGGTATTTTTTGTCTGTTTTCTTTCACAATATGACAAATATGGAAATATTTTGTATGACTAAACTTATATTGAATTGCTTTTTCAAATGGGGCTTGGGGTGGAGGAGGAAAGAATTTGGAAGTAAAAGTTTTAAAAATGGATGTTAAAAATAGTTTTTACATGTAATTTGGGAAAAATAAAATACTAAATAAAAATAAATGCTTACCAAAAAAATCTGACAAATGTTAAAATTTGTTTTTACATGTAATTGGGGAAAAAATAAAATATCTTTTTTTTTTAAAAGACCCCATGGCTTGACTTTGGTCTCTTTCTTGCCTGTCTGTGTTTGAGTGAGGAAGAAACAAGTAACAGCAGAATGGGGGCTTAAGTCTACAGGATTTTTTAAAAAGATACTCCCTCAAGGAAAGTCCTAAAACCCTGAGATCTAGCCAGCTTCACAGTCTGGAGACTTTGCTAAAAGTTGGAGATTCAAAAAAAAGCAAAAGTTCTTGCTTTCAAGGAGCTTGAAATCTAATGGAAAAGACAACATGTAAACAAATCTATACAAAACAAGCTCTCTCTCTCTCTGTCTCTGTCTCTCCATATACATATGTGTATGGGTGTGTGTGTGTGTGTGTGTGTGTGTGTGTGTGTGTGTGTGTGTGTGTGTGTGTGTGTGTATAGTAATGATTGGAGTGATGCCACGTGCTGGAGGGTTACTGTTAGGAAAGCTCCGCCATGAGGAGAAAGCAGGGCAAGCCATATGGTCAAGTTCCTTGGCGTCAGGAAGTGACCTTTGCTCGTGGGTACTATCAAAACTACCGTCCAATCAACATGAGGAGCCTCGCATTTCTGAGAAGAGAACATGAAGTAGGAAGTGGACACTGGTGGAGGGCTTCTTCCTTTTTTGGGGGGTTCGAGACATCTGCCTGGTGGCAGGACTTCACGTGGGAGGTTTAGGAAGGCTAGGATTTCCATGCTATAAGAAATCTGTTTTCAATCTTTCTCTCTCTCTCTTCACCAAATTCTTATTCTTAATAAATGCTTAAAAGTCTAACTCTTGCTAAAGCTAATAATTTATTAGCGACCACTCATTAGATATTTTAGCTAGAATTTTAGCCCCTTACAATATGAATATACATATAATGTGATAATTAGGAAATAATTAACAGAAGGAATGCACCAGAATTAAGAGAGATTGGGGGGGGGGGGCAGCTAGATGGCGCAGTGGTTAAAGCACCAGCCCTGGATTCAGGAGGACCTGAGTTCAAATCCAGCCTCAGACACTTGACACTTACTAGCTGTGTGACCCTGGGCAAGTCACTTTTAACCCCCATTGCCTAAAAAAAAAAAAAAAAGAGAGAGAGAGATTGGGAAAGGTTTTCTGAAAAAGATAGGATTTGAATTGGGATTTAAAGGAATCCAGATTACATACATAAAGACTACATTATAATCAAAATTGTCTATTTTGCCTTTTGGAATCTCCTCAGTTCCTTATCTTGCTATGAATTCTTTCTATAATTGTTAAAGAAATGACCTTGCATCCTCCTCTAATTCTTTTATGATGTGACCTTTTATGTTTAGATTGATTATCCATTTAAAATCTATTGTGGTATATAGTTTAAGATGTACTGGGCCAGGACATTTATTTGTTTCTATATCTTGCTTTTTTAGTCTGTTCCACTAACTTTTCTATTTTTAAAAAATAACAAATCTCTTAAGAGGACAAATTCTTTATAATTTGAGACATTGCAATTCTATATCCCCCTCCTTCCTGCTTTTTTTCATAATTTCTCTTATAATTCTGAACTTTTTTTTCCTCCAAATGATCTATTATTATTTTGTCTGGGATCTATAAGTCATCCCTTGGTAGTTTGATTAGCATAACAATAAATCTATAAATTAATTTAGGATAACTTGTCATTTTTATTATATTGGCCCAACCCAGTCATGAACAATGACCATGAATCCAGTTATTTGTCTTCTTTTATTTCATAAAGTATTTTATGGTTATGTTTACATGACTTGATAGGTTAACTCCCAAATATTTTATGCATTTAGTAGTTATTTTTAATGGATTTTTTCCCTGTTTTTTATTAGTAATGGACAGAAATGCTTGTGATTTCCATGGATTTATTTTATATTTTGCCAATATACCAAAGCTATTAGTCAGCCCAATTACTTCATTCACTAATTCTCTGTGGTTTTCTAGGTAAATCATGATATTATTTATAAATGAATAATTGTCCTTTATCTTTGCCAATGTATATTACATTTAATTTCTTTCTCTTGTCTTATTGCTATAACTAACATGTCAAACACTATGTCAAATAACTGTGAGAAGCAAAAGCTTTATCCCTGAACTTACTCAGAAAGGAATATCAGGACATGTTATTAGAGTCCTGGAAACTTAAATAATCCCAAAGTTGTGTCATAGTTCTATTCTAACCCCCATTTTCATGGATACTACACTTCTAAAGTCTGAGTCGAGAACGTTAGAATTATCTGGGCCCCAGAACCAGTCATAATGAACCTGCAATCCTCCTGTGTTGGAACAGAGGTTCAGATAGCAACTAGGCAGGCAGGCAGATCTTCAGGGTCTGATGTAGTCAAAGCATCTGAATATGAAAGTAAGGACAAAAGTAGTTTATTCAGGGGCCAACCACTTGAGAAGGCTAATTTAAATGTAGATCCCAAACAAGAGATTAATCCACAGGGGAAGAGACAAATGGGCATGAATTCCAAAAGCAAAAAGGACCAAATGGCTGATTAAAGATTCAGGCTGTCCAATCAGGCTGGGGTTACACAGCTAACTGTAAAAGCGGTAAGCAACAGACTATTGGTGGCAGTCTAGGTTGTTTTGTTGTTTTGTGGCGGGAGGATATGTATACTCAGTCATATGGGAATGAGGCAGAGATCTAATCATTGGGTACCAAGGGAACTGAGTTCAGAATCGAACTAGTAGCAAACCTGAGTTACTGAATTAAGACTCCTTAAATTCCCCCATCTCCGATGCCCTCAATCTGGACTAGGGCTGAAGCCACAAGTGGATGGTTAAGTAGAAACACCTGTGGAGGTTAGGGAAGTGCATGGAGAAGGAACCCAGCAGACTATTATACTAAATGGTCAAACTTGAGGGGAATACCTATTAAACCTGTGATAAAAATAATTTATCCAGCCTTAATGGTTAAGTCTGATGTGTGCTCAAGATTAGTATGCAGAATATCACCCTGTACTCAAGTGGAGAGAACCTTAACTCTGAGAGGTATCTACATACCAATCTGGTGACAGCATGCAACATGTAAGTACTATTTTTGCCTTTCTCTGTAAAAATCCTACTGGTTGTTTATTTCAGTTCAGTAATATTAAATTACATGTACAACTTGTTTAACAATTTCCCAGTCAATGGGCATCTATTTTGTTTCCAGTTCTTTGCTAATATAAAAAGTGCTGCTAGAAATATTTTGGTACATTTAAGACCCTTTTTTCTTTTTTATCATTGACCTAGTGGAGGTATGTACCTAGCATCAGGATCTCTAAGTCAAAGGTCATTTATTAGTATAATTTCTAAATACCTTTCCTGAACAGTTGAACTAATCCACAGGTCTAACAAGAGTGCACTATTGCATCCATTTTTCTGCATCCCTTCTAACCATAACTTTTCCTATCTTCCATCATCCCTTAAGTCAATTTTAGGTGTGTAAGGCAAAATCTAGGAGTTGCTTTGAATTGTATTTATCTTCTATTTTATTACATTACCTTATTGTTAGCAATTTGGAGCAATGTTTCATATAGCTGTTAATAGTTAGCATTTTTTTTAGAAGTTTGTTAATATCATTTTTATCACTTATCCACTGGAAAATGGCCTTTTGGTCTTATACAACTACTTAGCTCTTAAAATATTTGTCACCTGTGGCTGAAGGGGGCACTCCTCTCACAAAGGGGCCCTGGATATATGCTCATGCACACCCAGGATTCAATTCGAGGGGAGCTTGACCTATAAAATTGGGGGGTCAAACTTTTCTCATACTCTCGGTTTATTATGACCCAACTTAAGATATCCAGGGAAAAGCTCTTAAAACTTAGTTTTGGCTCCTGTCTAAGAATTCCCCCCAAAGGGACTAATAATCTAGCTACAGAACAGTTATTTATTTCCTCCACAGCAAAAGAAATACAAAATACTCATAAGCATTTATTAATAAATATTTAAAACCTGAAAAAAAAAAAACCTATAACAAAGAACTCACAGGAGCCCATAAGCAAACACAGAAACCACATGCTATCTCTGGGAAGGGCACAGTTACAAGAAACACTTCCTGCTGACAACACCTGAACTTCTCAATGACCCAGGATCTTTTGAGCTCATGAGATGGCTGACGAGGTTCAACCACCCGTGTTCAGGAAAGGAACACAAAGTAGAAGAGACAGCTAGGGACTTGGCATACAGTCTTAGGCAGACACATGTACTTGCTGTCATAAATACACAACTTCCTTAGCTGTGGTTAGGAAGAGGAAGGAAACTCCCCCTACCCTTTCATCAGAAACCTAAGGAAGAGTTCAGTCTTTTTTTTTTGGTCGGGGCAATGGGGGTTAAGTGACTTGCCCAGGGTCACACAGCTAGTAAGTGTCAAGTGTCTGAGGCCGGATTTGAACTCAGGTCCTCCCGAATCCCGGGCCAGTACTTTATCCACTGCGCCACCTAGCTGCCTCCAAGAGTTCAGTCTTGACATGCTTGAAAGAGGGGAAAGGAGCAAAAATGGAAGTTCCTTCTCTGTGGCTCTTACTGCTTAGTCCCTAATCATCCTAGACAGTTGCAAGTGATTGGGACCATTGATTGAGGCTAATAAGGGATTGTGGTGTCAGTCCAAAGCACCAGTCTTTCAATGCTTGAACACCTCTCCATATGGAGGAAGAACATCCATGCCCAGGTCCATGTAAAGTGCCCTGTTCCAGCCAATTGGGAGGAAGGTCTCCTATTCACCTCCATTGCACATTTAATATTGTTTAGGCAATCTATAAATACTGGAGAAATAAGTATCATCTTCTGAAGAAACTGAGGCAGACTGTTGAAGAGAGTAAGTAAAAGGGATTAAATAAGATTTGAGAAGTTTTGCTTTCTTTACTACCAGAAAGATCTAAAGTGGTTTGTCTTCAGACAGCTCCTGGACAAGGTCCAGTAAGTTTCAGTGTCACAAAGTTAATTGAAGAGAGGAACGAGCAAGTGTTTGAAGCAAAAATAAGTATAATTAATCTTTAAACACAGCAAAAAATTGTTCCATTCTAGGAAACACCTTAGGAGTTTAACTACATCCAAGAAGACTAAATTGAATTAAGAGAAATAATAATTAAATCTGGAAAGGAGAAGTTTTAGAAAAAGTAATGTTAAGTGAAATTAAAACCAGTAATACTAAAAAATAGGTAGGAGTAGAAAGGAACTATAAAGGAGAAATAAAAGGAAATAAAGCCCTGCTGGAAAAGTCAAAGAGGTGACTAAGAAGGAAAAGAATAGAATAATACAAGGTAGGGGTGGGAGGGAAAGGAAAAGTACAAGGAAGTGACTTTCTTTAAAGAACAGAGCCATCAGTCTGGATGGCTCCATGCCCAGAAACCCCAGAGCACAGGTGGAGCACACAGGATAGATAGGAGGTGGGATGTGCTGGGTGACTTTCATCTATCCTAGTCAATACAAAGTCTGCTCCATTCTAGTCCTTCTTCCTTGGCCCCTCATGAGGTGGAGGTGACTCTGAGTCTCAAAAGTTATCAAAACCAACTACATTCTCCAGATCTTACCAAGTTGCATGAGCTTTTAGTGTGGAGGAGGCAACAGCATTTGTCACCAGGTGGTAAATTTTGGGGGGCCCAGAAACTTATTAAGATGATCTAGTTAGGTATGGAAGGACTGATCAGCATTAGTGGAATTGAATATCTATTGAAGCATCAATTATTTCTCTGTACTGAGACTGAGTTAGGCAACCTGGGTTCTAGTTATATCTGCAAATAACTTTCTGGACCTCAGTATCTTTAGCTATAAAAAGACAGGGTTGACTACATGGTCTTTAAGGTTCTTGGCAGGTATAATTTGACTCTTCACATTCTAATTCAGACAAGTGAGATAGTGTTTAGAGAGTGGATAGGTAGGCATTGTGGGAACCTGAGGTAACTGGAAGGTTTTTGCATTACCCAGTACTTGGGAACTCCTGAAGAACTCTACTTCATAGGGACTGGTGGTCATGCCTTCTTTCACCTGCACTATGAAAATCTGAGGTGTTTTCTGGACCAGCGTAACTGGGAGAACAGAATTCCCTTGTATGTATATAGTATGAAGTATTTTGTAAATGGATCTTGAGCTGCCAAGGGATAAGTGGCCCTTAATAAAACTTGGCTTCAGATTATTCCCATAGACTCAGGTTATTTGTTCCCAGCAATGGGGGAAACAGTATATTAATTACAAGATTTCTAGCAATATCCTCTAAAAAATGGAGAAATGTGGGCTGGATGAAAAGTATAGGTAAGAAGTATATATGTGAACATCTTATGGAAGGATATGGACTAGAATTATAGAGGATGAAAAGTCATGCACAGACTCCAATACACATCAGAGGAATACCCACAGATCCATGATAGTAATGAAACATTTTTCCCAAAACAAAGCTCATACTGTGCTTTAGCACATACTTACAAACTCATGTTAGCCTTTGTTTTCATAATTAGCCTTTTCTTCCATCTTTTATATATCTCTTCTAAAATTTTGAGCTCATTTGATTTTTAGTTGCTTACCCATATTCTTTTACTGAGATCATTCACAAAATTTGTCACAATTTCAGAGTTCATGGGCTCTCCAATTCCTCGAGTCATATTGTCTATTTTTTCTAAACTTTACAAAACTTCCTAAAAATTAGTGTATCCATCATCTCACCTATGAAGTCTAATTTCATTACTTTAAGGTTGCTACCATTTCCCTAACAATACTATTTCTTCCTTGCTGGATGTTTTTTTTTCATTACTTCCTCTGCCTTCTGATAATGAACAGAAGTGAACAGAATTGGCCTACAGATGTTACTATATTAATATTACTATAATAATAACCATATTAATATTACTATATTATACTAATACTCTAGAATTTTTATGCTGATGAAAATACTGAAATTGTCTCACATTCTACATTAGGAAAATATTATTCCTATCTTCCACAAGGCTGGGAAATCTCAAAATAATTATTACTTTGGACTCTCTTTTCTTTTATCCAGACACCTCATGTTTGCACTGTAAGGGCCATGCTTTTTTGCTGCAGAAGATACATTATTGACACATGATCCTCTCCTTTTGGATGTTTCATTCATTCAAAGTATATTCTCCTACTGTTTTTTTTTTAATAAATAAAAGTATTTTATTATTTTCCGGTTACATATAAGGATAGTTTTCAACATTTGTTTTCATAGGATTTTTAGTTCCAAATTTTTCTCACAGCTTCCCTTGTGTTTTTTAAATTAATTGCTATTGCACTAGTTTGGGCAATAAGCATTCATATATATACATATCTATAGATATATATATATAGATGGATATAGATATCCATATCTATCATCTATCTATCTCTAGCTAGCTAGCTATCTTTGCATAGTCTGAGGCCTCATGGCAGTGGGGGGTGGGGAAGTTCAAGTTAGCTAGCTATTGTGGTCTTTTCCAAGAGGTTTTTTGATCTTTTGATAGAGGCAGGTCATTCATTATACATCAATCAAAGCTAATTGGTTAGCATCATTCAATTCTATTGGTTGACTTGACTTGAGGGTGATCTACAAATGACATGAGAGAGAATGTAAAAAGAGCCTCACTTAAGAGCAAAGGCAAAGACCATTATCTAGGAGTGGTTAGATCTCATCATTCCTCCACTGAACTAGACAAAAGAATCTATCTCCATCTCTTTTGTTCCCTTGGGTTTGTCTCAAATAAAGTTTGCTGAAGTTCCTGGATTTTCTAGAGAGGGGAGAAGGAGGAAGAGAAGCACCAAACCTGATATCTAGATTCCCCCCAAGAAATCCATTATAATTATTTTCTCACAACTGCCATTATGAATCCCATTTCACCAAAGCTCACTGATATATTTACATAATCTATACATAGGTTGCTTTTCTCAAAAATAAGAGATTATAGCCAGGAACCAAGTGGTAAAGAAGATAGCCCTTGAGTTAACATAAAGACATTACAAAGTACTTGTACTAAACCTCTATTAGTCAGTTAGATACACAATAGTGTCTTAGGAGGTCAGGTTTGGAGCCAATTAAGGAGTCATCAGTAAGGAGGTGATAGCTGAGGGAATGACAGGTCCTTGGAAGGAAACAAAGAGAAAAGAATGGAATAGACTGAATGTTGAAGAACATCTAGTAGATAAGAGTAGCTAGCAAAGCAAAGAAAGATTTGTCAGAGAAGTAACAGGACCAGCCCAATGTTGTGTCAAAGAGGGCAAGGTAAAGAAATTTTCAGGACAGAAATGGTTAATAGCCAGTAGATGAGACTGCAGTGCATTAAAGATCCCCTAACACAGCTCTTGAATAGCTTTCTTCAACACCTTTTGCAAAAAATCTAAATGTACTTTTCCCTTCTTCAATAGAGGAATCCAAGTGCAATGCACTTGGATTTTAAAAACTAACCTTAAATCTCCTTAAGTTTTTTTAATTTTTATGCTGCTTTTCTAAAGCCACTATTGCAGAAATTGGGTAATGTGAGGAGTCTGAAGGAAATCTTAATAGAATAATTCAAACTAGCTAGGGAAAAAGATGTTCTGAAAAACACTATCAAAATAGTTAGTGCCCATAGGAGTGACACCTACTCAGGTTCTTGCCACATGGGCTAGTTTTTCTCTAAAAAGAAAATGGGGGGGGGCAGCTAGGTGGCTCAGTGGACAAAGCACTGGCCCTGGATTCAGGAGGACTGAAGTTCAAATCTGGCCTCAGACACTTGATACTTACTAGCTGTGTGACTCTGGGCAAGTCACTTTAACCCTCATTGCCTCTTACACACACACACACACACACACACACACACACACACACACACACAAATTTAAAAAAAAAAGAAAGAAAATGGGGATTCCAAGAGGAAGAGGTGAGGAAAAAGTAGATTCCAAGCACAGAGGATTACCAATAAAGACATGGATAAAGGAGATGAAATGTCATGTGCTCAGAAATAGTGAGTAAGAAGGCCATTATCTCTGAATGGCCCCCTGTGGGAGAGAGGAGTAAAGTGTAAAAAGACTGAAAAGGTAGGAAGGGACAAGGTTCTAAAAGAATTTAAAAGCCAAAAGAATTTATTATTTGATTCTCTTAGCAATAGTCAACCAAACTACATTTGAGATTTAATTGGTCCAGGGAACTAAAGCTTGAAGAACTGATGTATCTTTCTGGTTACCCAAGTACCAATACCCAGCACTGGAGGAATCAGGGGCTCCTCAGAGTTGATTCCTGCTTCTCTGCTACCCCAACAAATGCAGATACCATAGGACTACACTCAACTGAATCATTGCTGTATCCTTTCTGAATATCATTTCCATACTACTGTCAGGTAAACCTCCTTTTGTTACATATTAGATGTTCTGTCTACAAGGGTCTCATTTCATTTCATTTCAATCCCAAACGTGAAACACGGGACTGGCCTTAGTGAGACCTGGCCCAGAACACTATCCCTTTATCAATAAAAGATTGTGCTGGAGTCTGATACTCAGCTCAAAAAAGGTTACAGTATACATGATAAACATCATTAAATTTTCAGTGATTTGCTAAGCATGAATAGTAATTCAAGTATTTCCTATAGTTTTAGGGACAGAATAAATTTTGTAAGAGACTAATTTGTACTCAATTGTTTTTAACAATGATTTGCATTATATGAACAAAAATTACTTCAGACACCAACAAAAATAGAGAAAAATAGGGAAAAAACCATACTGGATCCAGAGCAGTTCATATATCTTCTTGCCATTTGATGATTATCCAAACAGAAATATGGAGGAGAAAAATCTGGAGCCAGGCTATGGAATGGACCTCCATCCACATAGTACTTGTCTCCTTAGCAACAATAACTAAGTAAAACATATGAGGCTAATGATCTCTGAACTGCATATCGCTGCTTTGGAAAACCATGTGAAAAGGTAGCATATTCAAGCGAGTTTCTGGAGGCAAACAGGAAATTTTCACTGTACCACCAAAAGTCTCAGTTCAATCTTATATAAAATGTTCCTAATAAAGCTATTCTTATGGCTGAGATACATAGAGGTATGTATTTTCAAATAATTTATAATATGTGTAGTGATGCAGTGATGAATCAGTGCTACATTGGGAAGGAGAAATCATGAGACAGCATAAAATTTCCATTTGTACCTGCCATTTTATTGTGCCTAACCTGCAAATCTCTATGCAGATGAAACCTGTGACAGACGGACTTCCGAAAACAGACTTGATATAAAGGAATTTTAAAAGTTCATTACAGACAAATTAAAAAAGGTCTTGAAAATCAATTTGTATTTTTTAAAGTTCCTTATAAAACAGTAAGCTTTCAAAAAACTTCTCTCTCCATGCACATAAAGTCCATCATGCTTTTGGTCCAGAATACAATTGCTGACAGAAAGATGGATGCAGCTGAGTCTACGAACGTGTGTACTTGCCCCAAATATGCAACATAAATACCGAAGCAATGAACAGAAGACTCATTACCAATACTGGAACAGGACCACTGAAAATAAAAAAAGTAATGATTACCATTAGCAGCATAAAAAAAATTATCAGTTACCCAGAAAAAAACATTAAAAAACTAGGAATATTATGCACATCTTAGACAAAAACAAAAAACAAAGTTGTTTAGGTAAATGCTATTAAAAAAAAATCACCAAACTAAAATGCTATTTTGAAGTTGATAGCAACATAGTTCTAGCTTATAAAATCGAAAGAAAATTAATTCTATAAGCACTTCATTCCCAAATCATATTTTAGATTTAGGAATAGCATCACCATTACATTTGCTTAAAAGGCAAACCAACTGTTAATATAAAATATAACTGAAGCATATAGCTAATAAAATACTAAAAATCATTTTATAAGCAGTTATTATAGGTGCACAATTTTTTTTAAAAACTTCACAACATATGCCATTTTTTTTTTAGGTGAGGCAATTGGGGTTAAGTGACTTGCCCAGGGTCACACAGCTAGTAAGTGTCAATCGTCTGAGGCCGGATTTGAACTCAGGTACTCCTGACTCCAGGGCCAGTGCTCTATCCACTGCACCACCTAGCTGCCTCAACACATGCCATTTTTAACACAGTAAAGGCTAAGTATCATCAAGGCACAATAATTAGCAGGGGTAAAATACACAGGGTAACAATGAACAATAAAAAAAAATTTACAACATGGGATGTGAGGTTCAAATACATCATAACCAAAAGATTAGCAAGAGGAGAAATATGATGATCTAAGGAGAGGGCAAGTTGGAAGATGCACTGACACACTGCCTAATGAGGTAAATTTTGTTATACAAACACACATGGTTATAATTACATCACCACTTTTGTTAAAGTGTTAAATTATTTAACCCAAGCCCCACCCTCATAGACACACACTATTATTACCTTTTCATTCAGGTTTAACCAGCACTCAAAAAATAAAATAAAATCTTAGAAGCCAAAGCTAGATTCTTCAGAACATCTCAAATTCAAACTGTTATTCTCAGTAGCCTAGATGCTAATTCTTTCCTCTGAATCAGTCCAATTCTAAATTTGTTTTTCAACTCTGTTATTTACCAAAGGATATTAGATTATAGAGCTACAAGTGACCTTTGGGGGTCATCTATTTCAACTCTCATTTTATGGACGAGGAAACTTAAGGCCCAGAAATTAACCTGTATGAGGCCATACAAGTATGAAGTGGTAGAACTGTTATTCAAACTCAGGGTCTCTGAAAACCTAGCATTCTTTTCACTGTCCCATGCAAAACATTCAATCTCTAGGCTGGACAGGCCTTTAGAAGTTGTCTAGTCCCTCTGCTACCTAAAAGCCTGAATCTTCTCTACAACACTAAGAGACAGAAATTCAGGCTCTGCCTGAAGAACTTTTAATGACAAGGACTCATTTCCTCTCAAAGCAGCCCATTCTACTTTTGGATAGCTCCAACTATTATGCTCTTTTTCTTTATATTGAGCCAAAATCTGGTTTCCTAAAGTTTTTACCCATTGGTCCCTAGAAATGGAGACCAAATGAACAAAAGCACTAAATTCTCTTTGACCTGCCAATATCTGAAGACAGTAATGCTTTACTGGTCCATCCCCAAGTTGCCTCTTCCCTTGCCTAAATATTTCCAGTTCTTTCAACTACAGCATGAACTCCAATCCCATAACTATCCTGGGTGCCCTGCTCTGGAAAAGCACACATTAACTTCTTCCTAAAACATGGCATTTCAACTGGACCTAAGACTCTAGACATGACCTGACTAGAAGAGAATGCAATTGGACTATTACTTCCCTTCTTTTGGCACTATGCTCTTGTTAATGCAGCTTAAGATAATATTAGATTTTTATGACTGCTCATTGGATTGCCTCAAATTAAGCCTGCAAATTAAAAACTTCATAATTTTTTTCACAGAACTTTTGTTCGAACATCTCCCAAATTTATGTAATTGATGTTTTGAACCAAAGTACAAGCGCATGTATTTTTTGTTAAGTTTCAGCTTCTTACATCTGTTCCATCAGGTTCTTTTCTGTCAACCAGCATAATGGCTTCCCCCTCACTGCCCTGCACTGTCACCTGTATATCTGCTAAGTTAGCTATCTATATGTTCTTCCACATTACTAATAAAAACACTGAACAAAACAGAGGCAGTAACTGACTGTTATGTCTCAACCACTCACTACCAACTATTCTGGAGGTTAAGCCAGAGAGTACTAATTCCTATACCCATCATCTCTTATAATAATCAGGACTCCCTAATACAAAGACATTTTGGTTCACACTGGGAATGAGTCTAGAATATGCCAATTTCATTCTAGAGGCAGCATGAAAGTCAGCAAAAGGTCTAAGCATTTACTAGGTAGCCAAGTTTTTAATGTGCAACTAAACCCCCTCAATTTTCTTACTAATCTCAATGAATCTATGTTTGTATCTAATGACTTACTACTTCCATTTCTCAATCAAATGCAGTTTTTGGCAATGGAACAAGTGAAAAGAAACTGAAATTTGATAAAGTATTCATCCAATTTTTTTCTATCCCATAAATTACTTCAAAATAGTTACATATAGTTCTATTCAATATACAAATTCAATAAACCTTTAAATGCCTACTGTATGGAAAACAGTGATATGCACTGGAGAAAATAAAAAGTGTAAACAAAACTTAGTCCTTGTCCTCAAAGAGCTTTACAGTCTACTAAAGGGTTAAGAAAGCAGCACAGATGGCTACAATACCATAATATTACATGACAGTAATGGACATTAGGAAATTATAAAACAAAATGTTATATGAAAGAAAGCTGTTAACAAGCTGGGAATGCTTACTAAAGGAGATTTGAAGTGGAGGCATTTGAATTTGGCTATAAAAAATACACAGGAAAGTTCAGCCCAAAGGAATGCCACTGGGGAGTTCAAGAATTGATCCCTAGTCATTCTAGGGACTCTCATTACATTACATAATCAAAATAAAACTGGTCTACTTGACACAAACTACATCTTATATATTCGCCACACTGTCAAGCAGAAGGCTTTCAAAAGCAATAAATAAGCAGTAAAAGAAATGTAGGATATAGTTTAGATTCACTATTTTTATGTTTTTTTGACTTACACTTTGAGCCCAGGGGAATCTTCAGTGTAGAACCGCCACATTCCCCCTGTGCCTGCTGAAGTAGTACGGCCTGCACTCCTTGTCCCACAGCTGGCATTTTTCCTACAAAAAAATTTAAAATGTAATTATATTTAATCCCCTCCAAAAAATCCACAACATATTAGTAATACAGAGAAGTAAGGTTCCATTTTATTTTTAAAGAACCAATTCAAACAATAATGAATTAGGACAGTTGTATCATAAAAATGAAAATATTTCTATCAAATAAATTTCAATACTCTAAGGAAAGCCTAAACTTCAATCCTTAAAGTTAACTAAATTTAATTCTGAAGCTGAAAAAGGAAAAAAATAATGTATTGTTGAAGTCTCTCACTGAGTTCATTCATCCATTCTTTGTTCGTTCTTTCTGCCCCTCCTCTGCTTTTTCTTTCCTTCCCCAGACTTTCTTTCTCCCCCTCGTTCCCCAAGCCCATTCATTCATTCATTCATTCATTCATTCATTCACTCACATAAGGTCCCAAAGTAGTCTTAAAGTTAACTGGAGATTCTAGGAACTTAAAGTAAGGAGGGAATGCATTCCAGCTATAAGACAGTCAGTGCGAAAAAGTAGGAATGATACAAAGATAAGGAACAGTAAGACCAGCTTGACTGAACTGTAAGTTATGTGAAGGGGAGTAACATGTAATAGGGCTGAAAAGGTAGTTTGGGGCCAGGCTGTAAAGGGCTTTAAATGTTAAAAAGAATTTATATTTGATCCTAGAGGTAACAGTGAGCCAGTAGAGTTTACTGAGAAGGTAAATGATGTAGTCAAACTGTATTTTAGGAAAATAACTTTGCTTCAAATGGAACTGATTGGCAAAGATGACCAAAAAAATGGTAAATGACCAATGTTGAAGGGGCAAAGAAAAAACATGTACACTGATGCACCATTGGTGGAGTTTAGCCATTCTGGAAAGCAATCTGGAACTATGTTCCAAGTCACCAAATTATGCGTACTAAGTAATAGAAATATGAGACCTATACTTCAAAAGGTCAAAGAAAGAGGAAAAGGATCCATATATGCAAAAATATTTATAGATACTTTTTTTTTTAAAGCAGAAAAAAACTGGAAACTAAGGGAGATGCCCATGAATCAGAGAATGACTTAACAAATTATATTATATGAATGTAATGGAATACTATTTTGAGAAAATGGAAAATTTCAGAGAAACCTAGGAAGACTTGTATGAACTTGATGCAAAATGAAGGGAATAGAACCAGAAGAATTTAATATCACAACACTGTAAAGACAAAATTCTGAAAGACTTAGGAACTCTGATCAACATAATGACTACCAATAATTCCAGAAGACTGATGATGAACCATGTTACCCACCTCCTGAGAGAGATGAAAGACTCAATATGAAGCATGAACTATCAGTTTTGGACATGGCCAATGTAATACTTTGTTTCTGGAGGCCAATTAAAATGAATGCAATAGTCTAGGTGAGAGGTGATTAAGGTCTGGACTAGAATGGTGGCTCTTCGGTTAGCAGAAGGGGAACAAGTGGGAGAAATATTGTGAAGGTCAAGTCCTCAAATATTACTACAGCTCACATTGCTTTCTCTCCTTTCTGTTGATTACTATGGCTACTTGTAGCTTCTAACACAAAATTCAAATAATTTTTCATCCTTTTCTAACTATTTTTACCTTTGTAGGCCTTATATTCAGCAAGACCAACTTCTAGAGAGAAGGGGCTATATTATACAAAGTCTAACTATACATAATATAAATATATAAGAAATCTTGTCTGAAAAAGGTCACAAAAAACCACCTTTAGATTCATAACCCTGTATGTTCCCTCTAATACCTAAAACAGTGACAGGCCCAGAATAGGTATTTGACTTAAAAAAGAAAAATTAAGGCTGCCAGAATTTAAGGTTTTTAAACGACAACACTTACGAAAACTTAAAAGTAATCTTCAGAAATGAGGCATGATTACTTATCTACTCTTCCCTCCATTACTTCTCTAAAGAAAAAAGAACCAAGTCAAGTACCTGTGCCAGGCACTGTGATAAGTGCAGGGGATACAAAGAAAGGCTAAAAGGAGTCCCTTCTTTGAAAGAGTTTCCAATCTAAAGGAGGAGACAACAAGCAAACAAAACTAATCATAGCCAAAACGACCACCATACCAAACTGCCCTTTCCTAACTTCAAATTCTGAAATTCCCCTCTGATGATAATCTGTCATTTCATCTCTTTCTTTGCCTCTCTCATTTCAAGCCCATTTTATTTTCCCTACAACCTCCACACACCCCCTCCCCATTCCCCCCAATCCTTCCTTTTCTCCCAGGCCATCAGCCTCATTTTCCTCCTTCCACAATTTGGGCCCTTTAGTTAACCAGTACCAACTATTCACTGTCCCCATCTTCTTCCACTGTTCCTTCCCTGACTATCCTCAACCCAGAATCACCTTCACTACTTGCATTCTTCACACCTGAAAGGCACAAAATAGTGCTAACTGGAACCATTAATTTATCTTATCTAGGTCCACAAGGCTGCGTGACAATCCTTTTATTCTTCCCAGATTAACTATCTTGTTCCAGCTGTTTCAAACTCTCTCCCCTTTCAAGTCTCTTAATACCTACCCCCTGCCCAACTCTATTCAAGAGATGACCCCACTTCCTACTTTACTGAGAAAAACAAGACCATCCATTGTAAGCATTGCCCCCAAACCTTTAATTATCCTTGGTACCCATTATTTTTGTCTTGACCAACCATTCTACTTGTGCTCTCAATAACATCCCCTCTTCTGGGAGTGAAGCCTTTTAATCATCCCCTCTGCCTTAGTACTCCCTATCTTTAAAAAACAAAACAAAACAACAACAAAAAAAAACCCCTTTACTTAGTCCTGATACTCTGCATCTTATTTCCCTTACACTGCCAAACACCTAGAAATGTTTTCTACATTATGTATTTCCATTTCCTCACCATATATTTACTTCTCAACTCTTTACAATGTGGCTTCTGACCTCACCACTCTAAAGAAACTGAATCTAAGACTACCAACAATCTTTTAACTTCTAAATCCAATGGCCTTTCCTTAATATTCATTCTTCCTGACTTTTCCTAAGTTTGATATTTAAGGACTTCTAGATACTGGCTCTAACATACCTTTCTGGTCTTAGTTCATGACTCCTTTTCATGTAAATCATTACATTATAGCAGAACTGGCCAAGTATCCCTAACGTGACATTCCTATAAGCCATACTTAGTAAAAGCCCTCCCCACACACTTGGAATATTCTCTTGACTCATTTCTGCCTCTCCATCAGGTAACCACCCTGCTCTGTGAAGTTTTCCCTACTATTCCTCAACCCCCATTAGGGCTCTCTCCTTCCTAAAATTGTATTATATTTATTAATCTTTGTATATGTGATTTTGATTCACTCCCAGCCCCAAGTAAAACATATCCTCTTTGGGGCAGCTAGGTGGCACAGTGGATAAAGCACAGGCCCTGGTTTCAAGAGTACCTGAGTTCAAATCCCGCCTCAAACACTTGACACTTACTAGCTGTGTGACCCTGGGCAAGTCACTTAACCCTCATTGCCAGCCCCCCCCCAAAACCAACAAAACATATCCTCCTTGAGGGTGAAAATGGTTTCATTTTTATCTGTTTCCTCTCATGCCTAATACAGTACCCGCAGAATAATGAGCACTTAGTGTCCCCTCTTGTTCTATTGTCCATAGGAGCCTAATTCTAGTGCTTTCACTCTACTGATTTATTCCCAATATATCCTTCTACCTCTCCTCTGTAACATAGTTTTCTTGTTGTCTCCCCTTTAGACTGTGAGCTCCTGGAGAGAAGAGACTGTCTTTTGCCTTTCCCTGTGTCACCAGCACTTATCACACAGTGCCTACTGACTGGCAAACTCATGCTATCTCTTTCACTCACACACCCAAACTCCTTAGTTCAACAATCACATATTCAGCACCAATTATGTATGAGAGCATACGGCACACTGCATGTGCTTAATATGTATCCCTAGCGCTTAGGACGGTGCCTGGCGTGTAGCAGGAACTTAAATGTTTACTAATTTATGCCATCTCTCATTCACACAACCGTATTCATTAGTTCAACAATCGCATATGCGCCAATTATGTGCAATACAAGGTGAGCGCTTAAAACGTACCCCCAGCGATTAGCACAGTGCTGGGACATAACAGAGACAATTAGGGCAGAGAACTCGAGCTCACGAAGCTAGACCCCTAGAAGAGTGTTTCAATACCCACAGTCCTCGGAACAGGAGAGGCCCAGGGGGCAGACAGGCCCAGCACCCAGCCTCGCTCCTTACCTTTGCCTGACTGTGGATCCCGCGGCCCTGGCAGCCACAGCTTTACTGGGAGAGCGGCCCGAGGCGCCCACGTTGGTACCACTGGGAGTAGGGCCCGGCTGTGGACAGATATAAAAAAATCATCTTGTATCACTTAAGGAAGTCCCTGCCCGGCGCTACCGCCCACCCCCCCACCCGGGGGCTTCCACCCGGAGTTTTCTCAGTAGTTTGCCACGACACCACCACCCCCCTCCCCCTAGCTGGTGGAGACACCCAGGCCGACCGAATTAGGACCCGGGTAGTGAGTTATACCATCACTGGAGCTGAGGAGGCAGCAGGCTCAGTCGCAGACACTCCAGCTGCTGCGACAGGTATCGTAACCAGACGAGTCTGCCTCCGCTTGGCTTCTCAGTCCGGGAGGCCGACGGACAACCTCTTCCTGTGGCGGTTTTGCAAGTGCCTGATTTAAAATGGGCAGAATCTCACAAGAGCGCCCAAAAAAGCGTGGTATTCTCCTATCTCTTCTCCAAACCGAACAAGAAAAAGTGTATAAAAATTAGTTGCACCCGCTGAAAAAAACAGACACATTAAAAAACACGCACGAGGACTTCCGGCAGTGTGTAGACACCTTCAACTTTTAGCTAACGTGTCCAAATTCACGCAAGCCCCGAGGGGGGCGGAGCCACTCGAACGGAGAAGAGATGGGTTAGAGCAATCAGTCCAATGCCACGCCAGCACCTGCTCGGCCACGGCGGGGAAGGGTTGGGGCAGGGGAGGAGGGGCGGGGCTTGTTCTCGAGTCTGCGCCACTGCTGCCGCCGGGACCTCGGCTGTTCCTGGGTTTCCCAGAGGGGTCTGCGCAAGCGCGAGCCCACGGCGTCTCCAGGGTCCCGGCTGCTATGCAGCCTCGGGGGTCCGAGGGCCGGGGCCGTGGCCCATCGGTGCTGTTCGTCCACCCGGACTTCGGCGTGGGCGGCGCGGAGCGTCTGGTGCTGGACGCAGCCTTGGCGTTGCAGTCTCGCGGCTGCCGCGTCCAGGTATGGACGGCGCACTATGACCCAAGTCACTGCTTCTCGGAGAGCCGCGAGCTGCAGGTGCACTGCGCCGGCGACTGGCTGCCCCGAAGCCTGGGCTGGGGCGGGCGCGGCGCGGCGCTGTGCGCCTACCTGCGCATGGTCTACCTGGCGCTCTACATCCTCCTGCTGAGCGGCGAGGAGATGGACGTGATCGTGTGCGACCAGGTGAGAGGGCCGGCGGGGACCGTAGGGGCAGTGCGGCCCAGCTCATTTTGCGGAAACTGACCCCAAGAGAGGGGAAATGACTCGCTCAAGGCTTTTTAAAGCCCCACCCTGAAGCCCACCTTTCTTGTTTCGCATTGGTGGTGCCATGGATAAAGAATACAGAGCCAGGAGGCAGCAAGACCTGAGTTCCAATCCGCGCCCCAGACTCTTGGTAGCTATGTAACCTTAGGGCTGTTTGCCTCAGTTTCCCTCCCACCCCCAGCAAAGGAGGCTAATAATAGCACTTACCTCCCAGAGTTATTGTGAGGATCATTCATTCAGTAAACATTTTGGCTAAGCACTGGGGATCAAATGAGGTGATATTTGTAAAGCAGTTACCACAGTGCCTGACACTTGGAGTTTAATAAATGCGTGTTTACTTCCTTACAGTGCCATCTCACTCTTAATTATCTTTGCTTTATCCTCTCTATCGCCCATTTGTAAGGGATTGTTCTCACGTTTTCTCCCCATTAGACTGAGCTCCTTGAGATCAGGAACTGTCCATGTTCTTTCTTTTTTTTAGTGAGGCAATTGGGGTTAAGTGACTTGCCCAGGGTCACACAGCTAGTAAGTCTTAAGTGTCTGAGGCCGGATTTGAGCTCAGGTACTTCTGACTCCAGGGCCGGTGCTCTATCCACTGCGCCACCTAGCTGCCCCTGTAGTCTTTCTTTGTATCCGTAGCTGTTAGTACAGTGCCTGGCACCACCTCCAAATCCGCCCCCAGTACCTTCCTTCCGAGATTACTTTCCATCTCGGTATGTATCATGTTTATACATAGTTGTTTGCATCTTTCTTCTTCCATTAGAATTCGAGTGAGCTCTTCGAGGGCAAGAACTCTTCCCCCTCCCCCACACCCTATTTCTAGCGCAACACAGTAGCTGACATAAAATAAACATCTAATAAATATTTGTTGACTTCGTGTTTATTGACAGATAGGGAGTGTTGGAGACTGAACTTGAACCCAGAGCCTTGGCCTCTAAATCTGACTTCTTAAGCTATGTAACTGCATTATGCAGATGAGGAAGGGGCCTCAATGAGGTTAGGTGGGTCAGGTGGGCTACATATTTTAGAAAGCACCTGAACTAGTGAAGAGAACAGAATTCAGGGCCCCAACTCTGCCATTCATTTAATCACCATAGATGACTTTGAGCAAGTCATTTCCCTTGTCTTCCGTTTCCTCAACCATAAAAGGAGGAAATTGGGCTTGATGGTTTCTAAGACTCCTCCTTTCTCTGACTTGATTCCATGACATACCCCAAACCTCCCAATAAGTAACTGATAAAGTTGGAAACAGTGGGGTGTTAAATGTTTTCATTAAAATTAGAGCCACTTGGCTCTAACTCTCTCTTGAAAGTATGCCTTACATATACTTTTATTGCCATGCTTTTGCATTTAACTTAAATCATGTAATTCAACCTCTTCTATTTGCTGATGAGGAAATTGAAACCAAAGGAGGTTAATGATACTCTTTTGCTAAGAGAACTTTAGTGTGCCTATTTTAAAAGGCAGGGCTAAATTACCTAAAGCAGAAACTGCTAAATGAATTCAGAAGTGTCCCACCCTTCCCTGCTACAGTTTTCATAGCAAAATAACAGTATTTTGTGAAAATAAATGAATTGCAAGCAACAGTGGTATGCTACCCTCCTCACTTCCCTAGCTTCTATCAAGACTTGGCTCAAATCCCACTTGCCTGCAGGGGGCTTTTAGTGCTTCCTTCCACCATCTTTTCTCCCACCTCCTAACCCCACTCCCCTCAAATGCCTTCATTCTGAGATCACTTTCAAAATTGGTATAAATCATATATGTATGTAGTTGTTTACATGTTGTTTCTCCCATTAGAATGTGGTTTTTGGAGGGCTGGAACCATGTATTTGTTCCCGTTCCAGACCTCCAAAAACCACATTATTAGATGTACATTATAAGCATCTAATAAATGCTTGTGGGCTGACAAGTTGTCAGATCCCCTATGGGCCCTAGTTTCCCCATCTGTAAAATGGAGAGGGTCACTTCCAAATCTTAAGTTTGTGATCTTAACCCCACTTTTAAAAGAATCTGCAGTCCACAGAAGAACATTGTACACAGTATCATCAACATTGAGTGTTGATCTACTGTGATGGGCTATATTCTTCTCACCAATGCAATGGCACAGAAGAATTCCAGGGAACTCGTGATGGAAGAGGATCTCCAAATCCAAGGGAAAAAAAAAAGAACTACGGAGTATAGATGCTGAATGAACCATACTATTTCTTTTGTTTTTGATGCTGTTGTTTTGTTTCTATTTTGACCTTTTTCATCATTGCTCTGATTTTTTCTCTTATACCATGACTAATGCAGAAATAGGATTAATGTTATTATGTGTGTGTGTGTGTGTGTGTGTGTGTGTGTGTGTGTGTATATATATATATATATAACCTATATCAGATTACCTGCTGTCTAGGGGAGGGGGGAGGGAGGGAGAAAAATCTGAAATTGTAAAGCTTGTATAAACAAAAGTTGAGAACTATCTTTACATGTAATGGAAAAAAATAAAATACTTTATTAATTTAAAAAAAATTAAATTAAAAATTAAAAAAAAAGAATCTGCAGTCCAAAAAAAAATATTGTGAGTATATTTGCATTGCAAAGAGATACTTAACATTTACCAAAAATTTCTGCCATATGAAATGTCTTGACCCTCACATACATGCTCATGGTCCAGTCAGTTTGTTTCTTAGACTCTAAGAATTGGAAGATTCTTCTTTAAAGATTCTTAACGGATCAAGAATACCTTCTATAAGGTATTGCTTCAAGACTTGCATTGTCAGGGAATTTATTGTCCACCAAGGCAGCTGTTCTACATTTGGACAGCCCTGCTGGTTCTGGACATTCTTCCCTTGTATTGAGCTGAATATTTTGCACCTGTTGTACCTGGTTCTTCCCTGTGTGGCCAAGCAGCCCTTCTACATGTTATGAAGGAACACTAGATTTTGATTCAGAGGATGTGGGTTTGAATCTCCAGAATATTCCATGAGTTTGGACAAGTCATAATCTTGCTAGGCTTCAGTTTCCTCATCTGAAAAGCAAGGTTGGGTTTTATGGTCTTTTCCTCTCAGATTAAAATGATACCTTCCCTGTACTAGCTAATATTTGAAGATAGGTCTGGTTCCCTTGTTTCCTCTAGGCTGAACATAAAAGGTTCCTTCAGTGGATTTTTTTTTTTGGTTGGGTCTATGAGGGTTAAATGACTTGCCCAGGGTCACACAGCTAGTAAGTGTCAAGTGTCTGAGGTCCAATTTGAACTCAGGTCCTCCTGAGTCCAAGGCCAGTGCTTTATCCACTGTGCCACCTAGCTGCCCCCAGTGGATTTTTGGATATTTTTATGATGGAAAGAACTGGGATTTCAACCTTTCTACATTTGTTTCTTATCTCTAAAATGATGAGATTGGACTAAGTGATGTTTTTGTCTTTAAAATACTGTGATTTTTCTAGAAAGGAATCCTGTAAAAGGTGAAGTTGTTTAAAATGTAAAATGAAAGCAGTATAACAGGCCCAAAGGACAAAAGTAGTTAGACAATAAGTATTTTATTAAGCACTGTGCTAAGGGTTAGATAGTACTTATCATGTAATTTTTATGCAATATCAGCATGTATCCTCACATTCTCTTCCTCCTTTCCAAACATTTTTGTTTGTTTTTCCCAGAGTTTTTGTATCAGAGGAGCTAAGTGTATTTACCACAGACATAAGCGTATCCTTCTTTTGTCTAGTAGTTGAAACAGCATTGTTTGAGGGTGAGTAGGATCAATTATACAGAGACTTAAGGATTTTTTTTTTCATAGAAAAATTAAACCCAACATTAGTTAGAAATTTACAGTATGTTTCTGGTGCTGCAGGAAATTAGGTAAGGAATACTAAGATATTTTTTAGGTTTTTTTTTGTGAATTTGGGGGTAAGTTTAGAAGTCAGTTGGGGGCAACTAGGTGGCACAGTGCATAAAGCACTGGCCCTGGATTCAGGAGGACCTGAGTTCAAATCCAGCCTCAGACACTTGATTCTTACTAGCTGTGTGACCCTGGGCAAGTCACTTAACCCTCATTGCCCCGCAAAAAAAATAAGGAAGAAAAAAAAAATCAGTCACCAAATCTTATTGCTATTCTTTACAACCTTGCATTCTGTCCCAACTTGCCTTTACTGTTTACTAACAGGGCAACCCTGGGCAGTTCACTTATCCTCTCTCCATTTTACTTTTGTACTCAATAAAATTAAGAAACTTGGACTAGATGACTTTTTTAAGGTCCATTCTATCTCCAAATTTATGATTGTATATATGGAGCCTTCCTGTAGGAAGGGGATATGAAAATGTAGAGGAAGCCCCATTGAATTTGCGGTTTTAAGTAAACATCACATAAAGTAGGCAGTTTTCTTGAAATAATGAATAAAAGACATTTTCTTAACCAGTTTTCATTTCCACTTTAATTAGGTATCTGCATGTATCCCAGTGTTTAGACTGGCCAGACATCGGAAGAAGATTCTGTTTTACTGTCATTTTCCTGATTTACTTCTCACTCAGAGAAATTCTTTTCTTAAACGACTCTACCGAGCCCCTCTTGATTGGGTGGAAGAATATACTACTGGCATGGCAGATTGCATTGTGGTCAATAGCTCCTTCACGGCTGGTGTTTTTAAGAACACCTTCAAGTCCCTAGCACATGTAAATCCGGATGTCCTCTACCCTTCTTTGAATGTCAGCAGCTTTGACAACACAGTGCCTACAGATCTCGATAACTTAATTCCTAAAGGAAAGAAGTTTGTGTTTCTTTCAATCAACAGATATGAAAGGAAGAAAAATCTAACTCTAGCTTTAGAAGCATTACTTGAACTACGTGGGAGATTAGACCTTCAGGATTGGGAAAAGATTCATCTAATAATGGCTGGTGGTTATGATGAACGAGTCCTGGAAAATGTAGAGTATTACGAAGAACTGAAGAATACAGCCAACCAGTTTGACCTTAGCCACCATGTCACATTCCTTAGGTCTTTTTCAGACATGCAAAAAATCTCTCTTCTCCATAACTGTACTTGTGTGCTTTACACACCGAGCAATGAACATTTTGGTATAGTTCCCGTGGAAGCCATGTACATGCAGTGTCCTGTCATTGCCGTCAATTCAGGTGGACCTCTGGAATCTATTGTAGATAATGTAACAGGGTTTTTGTGTGAACCTGATCCAGCAAAATTTTCTAAAGCAATGGAAAAGTTTATCAGAGATCCTTCCTTAAAAACTACAATGGGGTCAGCAGGAAGAGCCAGAGTGAAGGAAAAATTTTCATTAGAAGCTTTTACAGATCAGCTGTACCAATACATAAGTAAATTGACAGAATAATTAATCATTTTAAAAGCTTTTCTACATGCAACTAGGTGGAACAGAGGTTTTAAGTACTGGATTTGGAGTCAGATAGACCTGAGTTTGAATCCTGCCTCAGTTACTAGTTGTGTGACCCTGAGCAACTCATGTAACCTCTTTTACCCTCAGTTTCCTCATTTGTAAAATAGGCATAATAATAGCACCTACCTCGAAGTAACAAATGTAAAGCACTTTGCAAACCCCAAAGTACCATATAAATGGTTCTTACTAGATTACTGTGAGATCGGCATGGGGCAGCTAGGTGATGCAGTGGATAGAGCACCAGCCCTGAATTCGGGAGATTAGCTAAACTAATTGACAAAAAAAAAATCCAGAATTTATCTGGTGCAGAGTGTATTCATCATATATTGAAAATAACAGACTTAGGTCTAAGCCTCCTTATCCTCTAAACATTTTTAAAAGAAAAAAAACCGAGTTGTTATGTTATTACTGTCTTTAAAATATGAAGATATAAAATCTGAAAAAATTTCATAACATTGTAATTATCTTGTCTTTCTTATTTGTAATTCCTTAGCTATAATTAGAACAGTATACAAGATTACATCTTAAATCATAAAATATCAGCACTAATATTTAGTACTTCTACATTAAAAATATTCAGTCAGTTTTACGTGGTCTATCATACTTAAGGAAAAATGTATGTATTTTTTGGAAAAGATTATTACATTATAAACAATGATATTTTTGTATATTGTTTTTGCTTACCAAAAGGTGAAAGCAAATATCTGTAAAGAAAACAAAATCATATTTCAGAATCATTTTTATTTTCTAATTTAGGGCTGTATTTTTCAGTATTGCCAATAAAGGAAACACCTTAGTACCAAAACTTGAAATGACACAGTTTGAAAATCATAAAGGAGATACTCGCCATATAACCTACAATCTGCTTCACATTTTTTATATATCTAACAAAGCCTATTAAAAGATGAAAATAAGTATTTAATATTATCTACAAAGGCACCTAGATAAAAAAGAAAAATTAGATCTCAGTAAAAAGAAAGTATTAATTTAGCAAACATTTTGTACCTACTATGTGCAAAGCACTTTATGGGTGTGGGAGGAAATACTTCAGTGGATCCGTGATCTCATCCTTGGTAAGCATTTCTTCCAGTAGGTAGATTACTACTATGCCATAGCCACTCATCCTGGGTGATTCTTAACTGTGTCTTTCAGTAAGTTGAGAATCTATTCAATGTATTATAGGCTTTCCTCTTGTTCTTTTTCATTCCTGATGCATCACTTAGGTTGTCCATCTTTTTTTCAGTCTTGTCACATTATTGGCCAACCTTTTCTTGTCCTGCATGCCCTTGGTATTATGACCTTTATGCCATTTATCAGATGCATGTTGTCACTTATGACATCTTGCAATGTGTTTGCACTCACCATCAGTCCTATTATTTTTCTGTGATGCTGGTATCATATGATTCACAACTAGATAATATCGTTGAGTGAAAAACTACTGAAAAATCCTGGGCTCTTGTGGCAGCAAGTAGTTTAGGATTATTGAAATTGCCATGTATTTTTCCAAATGAGATGTATTCTGATAATCAATTCTCAGTTCAATTCATTTTCCTGGATATATGTATGGATAAACTAATACAAAGGGGCTGCAAGGTATGGTTGTTAGTTTACTAGATTTAGAATCAAGAAAATTTTAGTTCATATCACTGTTTTGTGATCCGCAGTAAATCTCTTAACATCTTTGGGCCTCACTTCCCATATGTAAAATGAGGGTATTAGACTCTGAGCATTGAGGTCTTTTACCTGTAAATCTATGACACTGAACTGCTCATCCTTATTCATGTCATAATCTATTCTTTATCACTTTGTTTTTCCAGTGAAAATGACTAGGGCAATCTCCTTTGAGCAGACTCTTATCTAGAATGTCTACGGAATAGCATATGATCTTAGCACGTGATAAACACCTTATTTGAGGAGAACTGTTAAACTGGAATTTTGCTCTGCCAAGATGGAGGACTTCCTGCCAAGTTGGTTGCCTGAATGGGAGGCAGACAACCCTACTCCTATGTAATTACTCAAGCAGAATCCTGAAGTTCACACCAGGAATGATGATCAATAAATCCCATGAGAAAATATAATGATGTCTTCTACTTCACAAAAGCCAGAAGCCCATGGGTAATGAGAAAGGTAGTTCCTCTAACAAACTGTCAGCATTGGGAACCAGTTCAACCAAGAGTAGAGGTAGGCTCTATGTTTGGAGACAGTAAGAATGGAATATCCTTTTTTTTTCTTTTTGAGAAAGTCCTAGGGTGGTCAGAAACAGCTGACAGAGAGAAACATCTTGAAGTGTTCAAAGTAGGATAGCCCATGTTCAGGGGATCTGAGGTCCCCAATACTCTCGAGTGTCAAAGAAGGCCCTGAAAATCCAGCATTCTAAACCTCAAAGATCAAGAAGGTTTAGTGTGATGAGGTAGAGGTCAATGTAAGAATCCAGAAGACCTAGGATGAGACCAAGCAAAGTTGACCTTCCTATCCAAAAGCACAGTTCATCTCTAACACAAAGAGATGAAATCAAAGCACTGGCCAGTATCAAAAATTATTGCCAATATTAAGATCTAGACTTAAAGAAAGAAATGGATTTTCCACATGAACTACACGAATGCCTAGAATCAATGAAGCAAGAGATTTTTGAAAAAACAATTCCTGGACAAAATAATTGGAAGGAGAATAAGTAGCTTAGAAGAGAAAATTATAAATTTTACTCAAGAAAGGAACTCCTGGAAAAATAGAATAGACCAAACAGTAGATTAATGACTCCATGAGTCAAAAATAAATATTAGAACAAGATCAGAATATTGGAGGAAAAAAAAGAAAGAAAATACAAAATATTTTAACATAAAAAACAACTGACCTGGACAATAGGTTAAGGAAAGATCTTTTAACAATCACTGGACTCTAGGGGCAGCTAGGTGGCGCAGTGGATAAAGCACCGGCCCTGGATTCAGGAGTACCTGGGTTCAAATCCGGCCTCAGACACTTAACACTTACTAGCTGTGTGACCCTGGGCAAGTCACTTAACCCCAATTGCCTCACCAAAAAAAAAAAAAAAAATCCTGGCCATAATATTCTAAGAAATGACAACTGAATAGTGCCTAGATCAACTAGAACTAGAGGAATAAGCAAAGATAGAATTTACTGATTGCCTTCTAAAAGGAAGGAGTCAAAGGGATGTCAACCAAAATCCAGAGCTCCCATACTAAAGAAAAACTACTGCAACTATCCAAAAAGGAAGAGTTCAGATATCAAGGAAATATGAAGATTACCTAAAACCTTGACATTCAGTGGAGTAGGGAACTTTAAAGCATTTTTAAATATATATGTTTTTAAAAAGACTATATCTGAACAGGGTTTTTGAAATACAAGTACAAGAGTCCAGAGAAACCTAGAAAGGTAAATTTACTTGAGCAATCTGAAGTTGCTTTATGATGATGTAGTGCTAACATTCTGTCTACTAAGAAAGAAGAGACAAGTAGTCATTTAAAGTTGGGGGTTTTGATCTGTAGTCTCTGAACTTATTAAAAAACATTTCAATAACCATATTTAAGTATAATTGAAATACTACAGGTTTTATTTGTGTATTTGAAAACATTCAGAGAACATGTCTGTAGTCTTCACTACATGACACTCCTAAGCCAAAGGAGACCCTGACAGGAAAAAGAAATCTAAATCCTTTATTCAGAGTCTTCATGCCTTCACAAGGTATTGAGAGAGCTAAATAAAATAGAGGTCTTGCTGGTTCTCTTGAGAGTTTGAAGATGATAAAGAGAAGGGAAAAGGGGTGGGTCCTATTGGTTCTCTTCTTGAGAGTTTGAAGAGGTTAAAGAGGAGGGGAAAAGGAATATACTAATGTAGAAAGGAAGAAAGGGGTGGAGGAAGGGGAGGGGATGTGGGCATCCAATGAACCTCTCATTTGAAATAGACAAGGAAGGGTTGAACATAAGCACACAAACGTTTTGGTATAGGAATACATCAAACTCAACAGGGAAACATCCTACATATGAGTCATCTTCATAGAAATGATAAAACAATGGGAGTTCATAAGGTCACAGGAGAAAGTGTAGAGAGGCAAAAAGGGTCCTGGACAAAGCCTTAGGGAACACCCACAGTTAGGGGGCATTATATGTGTGATGATGAGTCAGATAAAAGTGAATGGTGTCCTAAAAACTCAGAATAGTGTCCAGCCGAGGATGGTCAAGGGTATCAAATGAAGCAGAAAGGCCAAGAAGGATGAGGACTAAGGAAAGACCTTATGAGTGGTACCTTTTTTTTTTTTTCGGGGCAATGGGGGTTAAGTGACTTGCCCAGAGTCACACAGCTAGTAAGTGTCAAATGTCTGAGGCCGGATTTGAATTCAGGTACTCCTGAATCCAGGACCAGTGCTTTATCCACTGTGTCACCTAGCCACCCCGTGAGTGGTCACTTTTGAAAGAACAGTTCCAGTTGAGTAACAAGGCCAGGAACTGTACTGCAAAGGGTTGAGGAGTGATGAGAGAAGTAAAGGCCAGAGCTTTTTAATTTTTTTCTAGGAGTTTGGCTCTGAAAAGGTAGAGTAACAGACAACAAACATCTGCTGCACACCCTGAACTTTGCTAAGCAGTGATAGAAAAGTGCCAGCAGGGATAGAAAGAAGGGCAAAAGACAGTTCCTCCTCTTTGAGATCAACATGAGAAGGTAGTAGGGTCTAGTAAAGGGTTTGAGGGTTTCCCCCCATTTTAAAGATGAAAGACTTGAGCATATTTGGAGGCAGTACGGAAGTAGAAATGGAAAGGTTGGAGATGAGAAAAAGGGATGATTATAGGGGCAAACTGGAGAATACCTGAGGGGATGGAATCAAGGTCATCAATCAAGGCTTTGGCAAAGAAGGGCCACCTCATTAGAGACCAGGAAAAAGAGAGAGAGAGAGAGAGAGTGTGTGTGTGTGTGTGTGTGTGTGTGCCTCCTTGGATATTGGAAAGGCAGTTACCAAGAAGTTTTGAGATCATAGATTCTGAACTGGAAGGACCTTCGAGGTAATTTAGTTCAGCCTCCTTATTTTACAGATGAGAAAATTGCCCAGAAAGTGGCTTGCCCAAGGTCACATAATTAGTAAGTTTCTGAGGCAGGATTTGAATCCCTGTCTTCTGACTCAAAAGCTCAGTGCTCTTTCTACTGTATCATGCTGACTACAGAAAGGAAGAAAGAGAGACTTAGAAGAGAGCATCGATAATCATCTCTCTCCATCCACAATCAGTCCTTCACACAGCATCCAAATTGGTATTCCTAAGGCACTGATCTCACACTTACTCTCCTGCTCAATAAACTTCAATGACTCCTACTGCCTCTAGTAAAAATTCAAAACTCCTCTGTCATTTAAAACTTCACAATCTGACTCCTGCCTATCTCTCTAGGTTCTTTATCACTATTCCTGACATACTCTATGCTTCAGTCAGACTGGCCTATTTGCTTTCCCTCAACTATTCAGCTTATATTTCTGTGTCTTTGCAAAGGCTATCCTTTGCTGTACCCTCCCCCCCTCCTCCCCAATGTTCACTTCTACATCTTGTAATCATAACATCTCATTTGAGGCCTTTCCTGACTTCCCCACTTAGTGCACACTCCCCCTTGCCCCTGAGATAACTTGGTATTTGTTTTATCCTTAGTTATCTGTTGTTTCTCAGCCCCACTCCAACCCCTCTAGGTAGAAAGTGATTCCCTTGAGGGCAGGCCTATGACATTTTGGGGTTTTGTTTTTCTTCCCAATGCCTAGGAAAATACCTGGTACAGGGTATGGGGGAGAGCCTTGGGTGAGGGTGAATAAAAGCAACATTTTCATGGAATTATAGACAAACTAGGGAAAAGGAAGAATTGGATAATAAATTCTGGAAGCATATTAAAAAGCTGGTACAACAGTAGGACTTACTAATAATGGGAAATTTCAACTGTCTACACCTGCCAGATATCTCTTTCCTAAACTAAAGCAGCAAAAAAGTATTAACTCACATTTCCAATTTTATCCTTCAGAAGGTGGACAATCCAGCTAAGGGACCTGCTATTCTGGAGTCTATTCTAACTAATAAGGAAGTGGCTTGCATTAATAGAAATGATAGGAACATGGGGGGGGGGGGCGGGATTAGCCAAGCATTCTTAGAATTTGTTATAGAGTAGAACATAATTAAACTTTATCCATAACTGTGAGAGTAGATTTCAGACTTTAAGTAGCAAATGGGCAGCAATCCAAGGCATAAAATTCTACAGAAATCAACTCAAGAGAGATGATATATATGGATACAAACCAATATATTGTCACAAAAGTCCTTTCTGCAGGCAGTCAGGCATTTACTGTTTGTTTGGCAGGCACCATGTTAAGTGCTGGGGATACAAACACAAGCAAATTGAAGACAGTACCTACACTCAATGAGGAGGAACTCAGCAATGGTAGAAAAGTGGCATGGTGGAGGGATGTTCCAAGATGAGAAGGCAGTGGGGATAGATAGATGTTTCAGAATGAGAATGTGCCAGGCAATCAGGGAAGTTTTAGGGTGAGACGGCAGGCAAAGAGAGACAGACAGACAGGCAGGCAGACAGAGACAGAGAGAGAGACAAAGAGACAGAGACCACGAAGATGAAAACTGTATATAGGTTTTCCTATAGCTATTTCTGCAACACCTACTGATTTTATCAAGCCAGGATGCATTAAGCATTTTGCAAACCTTATCATCTATAAATGACAACTATCATTTTATTTTCATTAAAGTTACATATGGATGTGTTCTTTTTTTTTAATATATATATATTTTTTTTGCAGGGCAATGGGGGTTAAGTGACTTGCCCAGGGTCACACAGCCAGTAAGTGTCAAGTATCTGAGGACGGATTTGAACTCAGGTTCTCCTGAATCCAGGGCCGGTGCTTTATCCACTACGCCACCTAGCTGCCCCCCTATATGGATGTGTTCTAATGGAGACTAAGTCACTAAATGACCTTTATAAAAGATGTCCCAGGGGGCAGCTAGGTGGCACAGTGGATAAAGCACAGGCCCTGGATTCAGGAGTACCTGAGTTCAAATCCAGCCTCAGACACTTGACACTTACTAGCTGTGTGACCCTGGGCAAATCACTTAACCCCCATTGTTCTGCAAAAAAAAATGTCCCATGAATCCAAATATTCTGAAGGCATATTAAACTGGGGTTCCTTTGAGGGCTAGGCCTTCAGGACTATTTCTGGGTACATCCAATGATCATTGAGTGGGCACAACTCTTGAAATCACCCATCAGCCCATAGTGTTGAGGGCTGTCCCCATCTGTGGCACCCTTTAAATGTCTTTTGGACTTCTTTCTTGCAAGAATTAAAACCTTTGACCAAGGCACCCACCATAGTGCTAAGGATGAGTTCCAGGCATTTGCCTGTTCAGCCCTTTTCATGATCCTGAGGAATGTATTCCCAGACTATGTGATGAATTTTGATCTGTTGATAGCACAAGTCCTGATGGCCCCTATACCACCAGAGCCCAGGATTGGGAATAGCAGCCCCGCACACAAAACCTAACATATCTGTTATTGCAGCAGCATCCTCCTGTTGGTGGGCATAGTTAAAACACTCCCAGAAACCAGTCCTGGAATTACTTGTTACAACCCCTGACCATTTAGGGAAGCCATTGTCAAGGTCCACAGATAAGTCCCAGGTCATTATCCAAAAAGTAAGAAACCTATAAGCAGAGATTATGTCACAGGTCCAAGTAATTAGCAGGAAAGCATATAAATATTGATCTGGGATTGCACTCAATAAACAGAGGACAAGGTCAGGTATATAGAAAGGATATTCTGAGATTAGGTTGGGTTTGCTAGAGCTTATGCTTAAGTTATGCAAATAGTTGCTTGCATGGAGGCTTCTCCCTTCATATCTGTAGGATCATAAAATCATGGATATAGAGTTTAAGGTACCTTAAAAGGAATCTAGCCCAACTCCCACATTTTATATATGCCTCTCTTAGAATCATCCAGTATCACAATGGCTCTTTTGGATGCCCATCACAGTGTTGACTCCTATTGAGCTTGTAATCCAGTATCATGCCCACATTGTTTCTGTAGCAACAGTTGTCTAGTCGCTTCCCTCCCATCTATTACTTGTACAGTTTATTTTTTTAACCCACGTTGGTACTTTACATTTGTTTCTATTGAATTTCCTCTTAGTTGATCTGATCCACTGTTCTAGAATGTTGAAGTCTTCTTGGGTTAAGATATTGTCCTATAGTGTGTCACTTATCCCACCTAGCTTTGAGTCATCTGCAGATTGGATATGCGTGCCATCTAAGCCTTGATCCAAGTCACTGATCGAATAAAATAAAAATATTGACGAATGCAGAGCTATATACAGAACCCTTAGATGATTCACAATAGAAGGGGACATAGGAGAAGGACGAGTGTTTATTAAGCTATGTACTAGGCATTGTGCCAAGTGCTTTACAAATATCTCATTTGATCCTCACAACAACCCTGGGAGGTGGGTGCTATTATTAGTCCCATTTTACCATTGAGGAAATGGAGGCAGACAGAAATTAAGTGACTTACTTAGGGTCTCACAGTAAATATCTGAGTCCAGATTTGAACTTAGGTCTTCCTGATTCCAGGTCCAGTGCCCTATCCGCTGTGCCACCTAGCTGCCACCACATTTTACATATAATAGAACTAATCTACATTCAAAGAGGGAGTTTCTGGACTGGAAGTTCTTAGTATTGATGAAGTTAAATTTATAGACATACAAACAAATAAACAACAAAAACTGAGGCCTGGAGAAGAGAAATTAATTTCTCCTGTGAGGTAGGCAGCAGAAATATTATCATCATTTTCCAAGGCAGAAGGGTACAGTGGAAACAATATTGGATTTTAGAGTCAGAAGACCTGGATTCAAATTTCCAGTGTGTCCTTTACAACTTGTGTGACGTTGGGTAAATCACATAGCGCCTTTGGGTTTCTGTTTCCTCATCTGTAAAATGGAGATGGGGTAGAGTTGGCTTAGATGACCCCTGAGGTTTCTTCCTTTGGTCCTACAAGGCCCAGAGAGTTGAAGTGATTTGCTTGAAATCACACCACTAAAGAGTGGCAAAGAACAGACTTGAAACGAGGTCTTTTGGCTCCTGGTCCTGTGTCCTCATCTCTATACTACATTGCCCCCACGAGAGCAAAATGGGAGACTTTGAAATGTACAAATTAAGAGTTCACACGCTGGCAAAATAACTGTCTCTGGCTCAAAGAGTGTGGATTGCTAAATTCCATTTGTAGCCAAGTGTCATATCATAACCATAAAATGAAAGAAAGAAGGAAGGAAGGAGGGAGAAAGAGAGAGAGAAAGAAAGAAAGGAAGGAAGGAAGGAAAGGAAGGAAGGAAGAAAGGAAGAAAGGAAGAAGGAAAATTAAAAAGACCCACTTAAGGGAAGACATTGCCAGAACTTTGATACCCATTATCCTACAGTATCATATATCAGAAACCACATCCGTAGGCTGTTTGGATGACCACCACTAACTTCTGTGAAGAGGATTAAAATAAGGTGTTTGTATCTCTGATCAATTTTTTTTCATTATCCTAAATAGTGCAGGCAACCATACAAAGGCCACCTCAATTGTCTGGAGTTTTTCTGCCTGTCTAAACTCTGAGAAAGTTTTTTAAAAAATCTAATTGCAATAAAATGGAAGGCAACTTTCTGCCAGTTCAGTTAACTAAGAAGGGGAATGTATTATCTTCTAACATAAATTGTCGCAGAAATAAAGAAAATCAGCCTTGGGAGCTGATCTGATTACTGTCAGGGAAAATGCTCAAGCTCAATCGCTGGCGATTGTCCAATAGCCATCACTGAATAATCATCACCTCATCATTCAGCCTCTTCCACTGACATGCAAAACAACATCCAAATATTCATTGCACATCTGTGCCGGACAGATTATAAATTAGCAATTCAAATAGAGTCAATGTACAGGCAGCTCCCGCAAAAGCGTCTGTTTGGGTGAGATGCCTTGTTGTCTGGGTTGGATAATAAGGCAACTCTGTCTAATCTTGGAGAACAATCAACCCATCTTGAGAAGGTGACTGCCTATGTATGCTCTTGCCCTGATAGCATTAGAACAATGGCCCCATAATGCACTTGACTCAGCTGGTAATAAAATCCACTTTTGATTAGTAGCCATGGCTTGTGTCAATCACAGTATGATGCACCATTGTCCTCTGGTCCTAAACACAGTTTATTTACAGGAAAACAAAGGCTTTTTGGGATGTGGCTGCTACCCAGAGATTGCAAAATAGATTGAGCTGTCAGCCACACACACTAGATGAAGATTAATGAGTTGTGCAGACAATAAATATGAAGCAATGACCATAAATATGCTAATCGGTATTATCCATATACACCATAATTGCAACAAAAATTAAAAGGTGGTGTGAAGGAAATGGGTCATAGGGTGACACATAGATAATCTTGGATGCTTGAGATCCTTAGTTCAGTTAGATTCTCTACAGGTTTACATTCTCCAATTAAACCCTCTGAAAGATGAATTGTTTAAAAGCTGTTTGAATAATTTCCTTTCAAACCAGGGGGAAAGTCTATGAAAAAAGTTACTTTGCTGAAAGATGTTACTGAAGTGAGAAAGGGGATTATTAAAGGCTCTGTATCCATTAGGTATGTAATAAATATTTGTTGAATTTGAAAAGATTAATATCTTTGATCAGCTGTCAATCAACATTATGAGAAACTTACATGAAAGTGACACATCAATCAGAATCTTAAAAACACACACCTCAAAGTCACAACAATCAACCTAAATATACAAGGGACTCAGAGCCCCCTGGGGAAGAGGAGGTGGTGTGAAATAATCAAGTAGTATGCTACCCTGTTTAATTGGTTGCTGCATTAAAAAAAAAAAAACTTAGAGGAAAATTCTAATAATGTCATTATTTTTAGAAGCAGAGGAAAACCTTATCTTGACTTTTGTCCCACTCTACCAATATAGAAAAGGCCATGTTTTGGGTTTTTTTTTCTTTTTTGAGGGGAAGGGGGAAAGTTGAACACATCTCTTTTATATCAAGTAAGATATATTTTAACACTGAACTGATTTTCCCATCAATTTTTACTAGTCCTTTACCAAGAATTGAGACTAAGAATGAATGCCGCTCAATCTATATTGGAACTGTGAATCAAAACCAAACAAATTCAATCAGCATAGCTAACGGATTGTTTTAAAATAATAATGCTTGAATCATTTCATAGGATCATAGATATAGAGCTAGAAAAGAATTTACAAGTCATCTAGTTGGAACATCATAATTCTTGAGCAAGGAGAGCTTTCAGAAGCCCTTTTGTTCACCACCCTTCACTTTACAGATGGAGAAACTGAGGCATAGGAATATTGACTGACTTGCCCAAGGTTCAACAGGTAATAAGAATTGGAAATGGAATTGGAACCCAGCTCCCTTGACCCCAGGGCCAACACTTTTTCTTCTGTATCAAACTCCCTTCTAATCCAATCAACTTCACTTTATATGTTGAAGAAACTGAGTCTTAAATTATTGTGTATATATATATATATATATATATATATATATATATATATATATATATATATATATATGCTGCAGTGCATTTTTGGAGCATTCTCCTTTGGTACAGGGAGAAAGAACAGTGGCTGTGGAGTTAGGAGACCTAACCTCTGAATACAGTTTTGCTATAGTTTTATATCTTAAGAAATTCATTAACCTCTCTGGGCCTCAGTTTATCCGTCAAGTGAGTGGGTTGGACTACATGACATCTAAGATGACTTCCCTTCATGGAATTTAAGCTCCTTGAGAACAGGGACTATTTCATTTATGTCTTTATGTAGATCATCAATGGGACTGGGCCATGAATGGCCACTGAATGTTTAGCCTAAGAAAGGGAGGGATCAGTTAGGTGGCACAGTAGATAAAGCACCAGCCCTGGATTCAGGAGGACCTGAGTTCAAATCTGGCCTCAGACACTTGACACTTACTAGCTGTGTGACCCTGGGCAAGTCACTTAACCCTTATTAGCCCTCTAAAAAAAATAAAAAGATAGACTTGGTCTCCAAAAAAAAAGGGCAATAAATAACAGAAATGCAATTTGAACCCATCTCTTTTTGACTCTGAGGCCACAATGCTTCTCATTCTAAGTTATTTTTTATAAGTAGCAAGACCCCACGTGCAAGGTTTGCCCCCTACCTGTAAGATGTCATTCTGTGGCTCAAAGGGAAGCAGAATAGACATCTCTGGCCTCTTCTCCCCCCACCCCCAGCCCACTTCTCCAAGGGGGACTTTCATTCCTGCCAGGAGGGGAGGTAGGAGGTTGGGGCCAGAAGCCTGTCTACTCTGTTCTCTTCACAGAGAGAGGGATACCAGACCTGCTCCCACTCCCTTAAATACTGTTAGTCTGGGGGGGGGGTGATCAAGTTCAATCTAACTTCTGACCACTTTTTCATTATTAGGGAGAAGCAGAACCTCAAGATTTATATCCAGGACTTGACTCCTTTCCCCAAAATACCATTTTCACAATGAACACATGCAGCAATTGACGAAGAAAACCCATTTATCCAAATAGCAAAACAAATCAAAGCATACATAGGAAAATATATGCCAGACAATATGGCGTGAAGGAGCTCTCTAATGGGGAGGGAGGTAATTCAGCTCAATTGAGAGAGAGTGTTCTAGATCTTACCTAGGGAGAGTTCCCCAGAGTCTCTGTTGTAGCAAGCCAGGGACAGGAACCAGATGGAGACTACTCTTCTCATATTGGCTTCTTCCTTGAGGAACCTGACTTGGCATTGGCCTCATCCATCTTCCCTTTCAAAACTGGAAGTTAGAGATGCCCAGAGTGACTATAGGGCCAAGAGCAGCTCAAAGCTTGAAGAGAACTCAGAGTGACTCATCAAACTTGAAGACCTGATGAGTACTGAAGAAAGCTGCAGCTCTCCTGCTCACACAGGCATGAGCCATTAATAATCTCCACCAATGAGGAGAATTCCATACCAATGGGCCTTGGGCAAATGAGCGCTTATCCTTTTTGTAGTAGAAAATAACTGGGGACAAAGAAGACAACTCTAGTTTTGGGAATAGCTAAGCAAATTGTGATGCCTAAATGCAATGGATACACTAAAAGAAATTATGAATGAAAAGAATTCAGAGGAGTCTTAAAGACTTGGAAACCACACACTTGAGTACCACAACAATATCAATGAAAAGAACAACATCAACAAAGAAACCGTGCGATGTAACCCTAACCCAATTATTATCTTGTCCCTGAAGAAGAGATGAGAAATGCACCTTTCTTTCTTCTTTGCAGAGGTGGGGAACGATAGTCGTTGAACCTTGCATATGATATCAGATTTAATTGGTCAATTTTACTGAACCGGATTCCCCCCCACACACTTTTTTTTTTGTGGGGCTATGGAGGTTAAGTGACTTGCCCAGGGTCACACAGCTAGTAAGTGTCAAGTGTCTGAGGCCGAATTTGAACTCAGGTACTCTTGAATCAAGGGCCGGTGCTTTATCCACTGCGCCACCTAGCTGTTCCCCTTCCCCTTTCTTTTTAATTCTTTGTTATAAGGATCAGCATCCTGAGTAGCAGAAGGGAGAAGGATATGTGTGGAAATAAAGTTGTTGTAGGGGCAGCTAGGTGGCGCAGTGGATAGAGCACTGACCCTGGATTCAGAAGGACCTGAGTTCAAATCTGGCCTCAGACACTTGACACTTACTAGCTGAGTGACCCTGGGCAAGTCACTTAACCCCAATTGCCTCACCAAAACAAAAACAAAAATAAAAAAAGAAATAAAGGTGTTGTAAAAACAAAAGATATCAGCTAAAATAAAATGAGTCTGCCCATCTGTGTTAAAATAAAACTGGACCTAACCCTGGATAGAAAGGTCTTGGCCCAGCTAAATGGTTCTAGAGTTTGGGTTAATTGGGTTTTGTTCCTATAGCACAAAGAAAACTTCACCAAGAGTGAGATTTTCCAAGATTAAGGACCATTAGAAAATGTTAAGACCTCAGGAAGGACAAAGTTATCTTTGGTGTTTCTGGGCCCAAGGATAGGCTAGGTTTCAATGATTCAAAGGAGATAAGTGTAGGCTTCTAAGACAGGGCAACCAGAGACAGGTTAAGATCAAACAGGAAGCATGATCAGGGCTAGCATGTAAAGTTTTCATTGGTGTGACTTCTTTCTCTTGATGCTGACTCAAAGCTTTATTGGGGGAAATATATTTCCCATTTTGGAAGTGGTCAAGAAGATGCTGTAACCTATAATCCAAGATGCTATCAAGGAGATTAGGGGCAGCTAGGTGGCTCAGTGGCAAGAGTGCTGCTGGGCCTAGACTCAGAAAAACCTGAGTTAAAATCCAGGGTCAGACAAAGGCTATGTGACCCTGAGCAAGTCACTTAACCCTGCTTTCCTCAGCTTCCTCACCTGCAAAATGAACTAGAGAAGGAAATGGCAAACAACTCCATTATCTTTGCCCAGAAAACCCCAAATGGAGTCATGAAGAGTTTGGACACAACTGAAAATGACTGAACAACAACAACATTGAGGGGATTCCTACTCAGGTAGCACCTCGAAGGGCCCTTTCAATTCTCACTTTATGATTTAATAGAGAGCTCTGGTCAGCAAGTAAGTGATACATGACCCACTGCCTAGCATGCTCTGTAGCAGTCTGAACATGAAGGACACTTGCTTAGATCCACTAAGGGTACCAAAACCACTCACTGAAAGGGCCTTCTGCCTTCTGACCTAGGCACACCTATGGAAATAGAAAAGAGTTGGAAAGGTCACAGCCATCATTGGTCTTGTGGCTCAGAATCATCACTCCCCCCCAAACCCTCTGGCATACCCTTTGCTTAAAACTTTAAGCAGCTTCAAGCACAACACAATCAATATCCAAGATGTTTTTTTCTAATAGGCAAATAACACAGAGGAATAAAGACACCAACACAGAGAAAGGGACTCAGGCAATAAGAACTGTGCTGATTTCTTACAGAGAAGTCTCATTTAGTGGTGTCTCCTTTCAAGACATCTAGCTCAACCAGCCCAGTGTAACAGGCCAGGGGTCTAACACCAACCCCCCCCCCCAAAGGTTTCAGTTCTCCTTCCTTTTATATACTGCCTGTAGATTCTCTAAGAATGGGGCCCTCACTAGGGCCACTGAGAACAGCTTCTTCCTTACTACCCTATGGATCAATTATTCCACCTCCCTGATTATAGTAACAACAGAAGCCTCTAGCACTCAGCTGTTAGCCTGAGTTTGGGAGAGAAATTAATTCCCTTGGAATTCTTCCAACAAGCTAACTAGAACCCATTCCCTGGAGGGGGTGCAAGACTTGGGCCTACAATCACAGATGGAGTGGTCATAGTTGGTACCCATTATGGCCCAGGGGACTGTATCCCAAAAGACCACAGTATACACCTGTTTGATGTTTATAGTGATACTATCTGAACACCTCAGCAGATACTAGACCATGCACTGTATTTTGCTTTTGTGGAGGACAGGTGGGGATGACAGGATCTGGCTGGTAAAGTTACATAGGTGTGGTAAATCAGCAGTGTCAAACTCATTTGAAATGAGGGCCACTACCAGTAGGCCTCCACCAGTCGCAGACGACCATGGATCAGCACCTTGAAGAGCCACAGGCCACAATGTGGCTATGCAGTCCTATACGGGAGCCACAGCTCCTGAGTGACTTATAACCGGTAACTGCTGCATCCCGTGCATGAGGAGTAGCTGGAGTGTCCTCTCCAGGGCGCTGGCCTGGGCGAATCAATATGGAAAACAAGCTCTTGCCCATGCAGTAGGTTTTCCCTCTCCGCGACATTGGTGGATCCAAAGGAGAGGCAGAGCCAATACAGTTTGGCACCAGTGCCGCTGCAGGAGTTGCCAGAGGGATGTGATATCCAACATTCAACTGCCTAAGGGACTCTGGCTCCTGATTTTTCCTCAGGGTTAACTCCTGAAGCCTTTCCCAAGGCAGCAGAGGTTTAAAATTAGGGTTTCCTTTCCCTTGGTGGGTTGCCTGCCAAGGCTAATGAGCCCCACCTGCCCGAAACAACTGGTTTTAAGATACCAGTGACACTCACCTTCGCCCCTTCTCCTGTTAGTAGAAACAGTTCCGCCACTAGAAGGTCAGGAGTTGGGCTTCGGTTGTCAGACGCTATTTGAGACACACGCTACTGGAGCATTTTATAGAGAGTGGGAGCTTATCCCCACTCCCACCCCGGCATGACAAACCTTTGGAACCAACTAAACTGTACAAATAGATGTCTGTGGGCACATATTGACTTAGAAACCCACATATTAACATTACCTATGTTCTATTGTATTTTATTTATTTTGTAAAATATTTATTTTGTTCAATATTTAATATCTCTTCAATATTTAATGCTTCATATTAAATATTTTAGTCTGTTTTAGAGTGTTGCCAGCTATGTTTGAAACCTCTGAAGTGGACTAAGAGAGGCAGTATCTTTGTGAACCTGGAGCAGTGAATGCCTGTAGTCCTCTGTGGCAATGTGGATATTCTTGCCTGTTGCAGGGGGAGGCCATAAGGGACAAGAGACTTAACCATCATAATAATGATAATGGGCCACTAGACCTGAGTTCAAATCCAGCCTCAGACACTTACTAATTACGTGACACTAGTCAAGTCACTTGACAGCTATTTGCCTCAGTTTCCTCATCTGTAAAATGGGGATAATAATAGCTTCCAAAATGCTTGGCATTTTATATCTATATCTACAAAGTATCTGACACATAATAGGTGTTAGATAAATGATATAATTATAATAATAATAAATGATAGCTTATACATAGTTTTTTATAGTTTATAAAACACAGATATTCTCCCACTTAACTGCCATAAAAACTCTGACACAGGAATCGCACAGACAATATTACCTCCATTTTACAGATGATGAAACAGAAAAGGTAAATGACTTGCCCATGGTCATACAATTTACCAGAGGTCAGTTTTGAACCCAGGTCTCTCTCAATTCTAAGTTCTGCACTCTTTCTTTCAAGTGATATTGTGTTCTGTAATTACAACCAGAAATCACCAGAGTGAGATTTAGATCACAGGTCAGGGAACAAGATAGAAAAAAAGACTTTTCTTTCTAGAGGCAGCTAGCGTCCTCTGTTTCCTCAACTATAAAACTGAGATACTAAGAGCAACTGTCACAAAGTTATAAAGATGAAATGAGATAATTTTTGGAAAGTGCTTAGCCCAGTGCCCTGGCATACAGTAGACATTTTTATTTTTTATTTTATTTTAATTTTGTTCAGTAGCCATTTAATAAATGTTTCCTTCATCCTTTCCTTCCTCTTGCAGATTGGTGATAATCTTCCTTTACAAGGCAGCCATCCAGGCCAACCTATTCCAGTAGCCATCAATTCCTAGTGAATATGAATAGGATTTGTAGGTATACTGGTTAAGACTTAAAGCAGGAGTTCTGAGCATGGGATCTGTAAGCAGCAGCAGCAGCAGCAGCTTCTTCTTCTCCTTCTTCTTCAAGTGACTTGCTTAGGGTCACACAGCTAGTGTCAAGTGACTGAGGCCCGATTTGAACTCAGGTACTCCTGACTCTAGGGCCGGTGTTCTATCTACTATATGCCACCTAGCTGCTCCTATAAGCTTCCTTTTAAAAAATATTTGGATAACTATTTCAAGATAATCAGTTTCCTTTATAATCCTATTAATTTTTTCTTATACATTTAAAAACATTCTTCTGAGAAGGGGCCCATAGGTTTCATCAGAGAAGATTAAGAATACCTTGTCTAAAGCATTTTTGAGCCAGTATGTGTTGGGACTCCTTAAATAGCAGCTTGGGCCAGCTCAGGAATCAGACATTTGGCAGACCTACTTAGGGAAGGCAAAAAATCTTGGAAGGCAGAAGTACGAACTGGTTGAAATCTGGACTGATAGTCAGGGTGTGAGGAACAAAGCCAGCATAGATGGAGAACCTAGTAAGCAATCAGCTTCAGAGAAGTACAATGTTCACCAGCAGGGAGAGATTGTTGCTGAAGATGTGATGAAATCACTCTTATCTTATTGCCAGAAACTATATGATTATTATCACTATACATGTAAAACATTCATGAAATCATCACACTTGTAACAGAGACTTGGAAATGAGACACCTCCCTAGGACCATCAATTTGTAGAACAGGTAGAACTCCAAACCGGGCTGTGAAAGGTATGAAATATTGATTGACTCCACCAGGTGTCAAAGTAGACAGAGAATATTAATGAATACCAAAGTACAGTGAAGTGTTACTGCTGTTTACCCCAGAGTGAAGGCTCTTAGACTCCATTTGTCGCAATTGCTCCTGCCCCAATACATCCCCTTCCCCAACAAGCACTTGGTGAGAAGAGCATTAGTGGTTGCCACCATTAAAGTTGAGAGGGTAAGGGGGTCGATTTGAGGCAAATTAGTGGGTGTCAGAAGTAGGGTTCTAACTGATGTCTTCTGATTCCAAATCCAGTGATCTTTCCAATAGACCCATATGAAGATGAACCATTCAAAATAAACAGAAGGGCAAAGGAGCATGTGATTGGACCCAGTCTGTAGAGGAAAGCTCCTGTGACAGCTGGCCATCAGATTGACTCCCCTCCACAACCTGCTCCCTCCATTCCCAAATCTATGATCCTATTAACTTTTCTATTTTCTTATGAGTGCCTTGTTTGGACTTCTCCTTTGCCCTTTCACAGTCTATCTTGTATCATATTTCTTTTGGCATGTAGCTAGTCCTTTCTATTAGAGAGGAAGTGCTTGGAGGAACTAGAATGGACTCTTCTTCATCTTCATATGCCCATAGTCTAGCACTGTCTCTTGCACACTTTAAAAAAAAAAAAGCTAAGTCTGTGATTTCATCTGGGTAAGAGAATTCCTACATGAGCTACTAGGTGGCACAGTGGATAGAGCACTGGGCCTGGAGTCAGGAAGACTCATCTTTCTGAGTTCAAATCCAGCCTCAGATACTTACTAGCTGAGTGACCCTTGGTAAGTCACTTAATCCAGTTTGCCTCAGTATCTTCATCTGTAAAATGAACTGGAGAAGGAAATGGCAAACCCCTCTACTATCTCTGCCAAGAAAACTCCAAATGTGATCTCAAAGAGTTGGACATGACTGAAAACAACTCAACAACAACAAAAAAGAGAACTCCCACTGATGAAATTCCCTGTACCAGTGAAGACCAGCTTTCATTCTACAACCTGGGGCTCTGAAGTGACTTGCCCAGGGTCACACAGGCAGGCTGTATTATTAGGGGGAACACTTGAAATCTGGACTTCCTGGGTATAAGACCAGCTCTTTGTAAACTAAAGCACTGTGCCTTACACAGCAACGCTTAATTAAAGTTTGAATTAAATGACCTGCCGAAGAGCACACATAGCTATTTAAAGTGCAGATCAAAGACTCAAACCTAGATCTTTTGACACTCATTTTAGTCTCCTTCATGTCATCAATCTAAAAAATTATCTGACATCTCTCCCATAAAGTGTTCTGTGTTTAGGTCTGCATAGAAATCAGATTTTTCCTCTACACAGTTTTCTGAAAATTTTGTATCATGAGGAGGCTTCGTTTGTGCCTCATTTATGCATTCATCATATATTACTTTGTGTTAAAGTCTTAGTGTAGCTTTATTTTTGCATATCTATATGTTACACAATACATATATGTGTAAATATTCATGCATACACATCCTAATATATACCTATGTATTACAGAAGAAGATTTGATGGGTAGGGAATGGGTAAAAATAGACATGGAAATAAAAGTGATAGGGAAGCAAAATGTATCAATTTTTTAAAGAAAAAAATGCAGTTTTAAATAAAACACAAGCTAAATAAAAAGAGAGATAGGACACCTAGGGATTTCTCAATGAGTTCAACTTACAAGGTCTTTACATTACTGAAAGAATTTATGGATTTACTTATTGAACTGTTATCTTCTAGTATCTTGGAATAATTGTAGGCAACAGAAGAGGTGCCACTGGACAGGAAATGATAAATACCATCCAATTTTTTTTTTAAGATATGGATGATTCCTTCAAAATAAGGGCCAGAGGTGGTGACTTCCCTGCAACTGGGATGCTTCATGAATAGCTTGGATGAGCATTAATCAAAGGATGTTTTAGAGGGGCTAATTGCCCCAGGTGTGGGTTGGACTAGATGGTTTTTGAGGTCCTTCCAACTTTGAGATCCAATAATTCTATGTTTCTTCAGTTCCTGAGTTACTGGTATTTCTCAGAGTGGTCAAATGGATTTTAAATGACACTGCACGGTAAATACAAGGCAAGATCTCATCTAAGGGATCCATTTTAAAAGATTATAGACTCTACAACACATAATGGGTCAATTCCTGTAACCTTCAATTAAGTTTCACTATTCAACATAATTGAAGATCCCTCCATCAAGCAGTACTCCCATTCAATTGCCAATTAAAGGTAAATAGTAACCTGGATCTCTGTGTATTTCATATCTAACTCACACGCCATTCAATTACAAAACTGTATTTGTATGGTAGATACAATTACCACAACAGGAGGTAGGCATTTGAGCTGTGGGGACAGGAAGGAAGCTATAACTTTCAATAGCAATAATGAGGACACTGCTCTCTCTGAGACTATCTGCAGGCAGAAGATAAAATCAGGAAGAGCTAGAAACTTTAGTTGGTGCTAGGTATAAGTGGACCCATTATACTGCATTTGCAGAGCTGATTATCTTGAAAGGAAGAAAAGTAAAAAAGACAGTTGAGATTTCTTCATGGTAGAGCTGTGCAGCTCTCAGGGTCTGATGTTTCGATCTCCTCTGTTTTATTTATCCTCAAGAAAGTCTTGTATACTGGGTTGTGTTTGCAGCTACCTGGGTTCTTAGGCACAGAGACCGTGGGCGGCTTCTATATCATCAGGTCAGACAACAGTATCCTTAATAATACTGTCTGAGCTTTCCCTATCCTTTTAGAAGTTATTGTACTGTAGTCAGAGGTTGTGGGACCCTGATAAACACTGTACTCTTTACTATACTATGCAGTCTTTAGGTAGCCTTATTTTCTTTTTATCCTTTTATTTGTTTTTACATCACAGTCATTCTGGATATATATTCCCTCACGCTGAATGAACCCTCCTATATAAGAAAGAAAAACAGTCGAGTAAAATCAACTGGCTCAGGAACCACAACTGACTGAATATACAACCTTATATACTCACAGCCCCCACTCCTCTACCAAAAAAAATGCCTTTTATCATCTGTTGTCTAGGACTGGCATTGACTATTGCATTACTCGAGTCCAGTTTCCTGTAGTGGAGTCCAGTTTCCCTTTATTTGCATTGTTTTAGGGAAGAGAAGGCATTTATATAGCCTACCAGGCACTCTGCTGAGTGTTTGTTTACAAATATCTCATTTGATGAATGTAGACTTTTTTTTTTTTTTTGCGTGCAACGTTTGTTTGGCTTGATTTGTGCTACCTCCTTCAAACTTAATGGGACGCAGATGTCACATAGTTAAACATCTAGCCAAGTGATTTGGAGTAACGTCTGAGTCACCAGGTGACATTCTACTTAAATGGCTCCCTCTCTGCAATATCCCTTCTGGCCACTAGAGGGTATCCAATCTCTGAGCTGTTCTTATGGCAGTTTTTACCCCTTAGACACTCTACTACTTCCTAAATTCTAATCTAGAGGATAAAAGTATGTATATTAAATATAGTAATTACTACAATTACATTGTATCTGATTCTCTCACCTTCTCTCTGTACCAAAAGCAATTCAGCCCAACATATAGATCACTGCAGTTTTAATAGATGTAAAATCATGTAAAAGTATAAAAACCTATTAAAAAAGTATAAAAAGTTTAAAAAAGTATATCCAGTCACCTACAGTCTTTCTTCTTCTCCCATCTCCTCTTCCATACTAGGGAATTTCCCGTATCCTTCCCTGCTTGCTGGTTAATGAATAATAGAAAGGGCTATTATAGTAATCTTCACAAAAAGGTTGGTGGGGTAGCAAGCCCTTTTCTGGCTCATCCACTTTGATTTGGGTGATCATGCCATGGAATCTTCTTTCCTTGTAGAAAGTAATCCCAAGGAGTCCCCCTTCTGCCATTCTGGTAGAATCTTGGCTCTACCCAAAAATTTCAAAAGGTAAGCTATAAATTACAGCCAATCCCTCTTAGCACAGTGCCTAGCACATAGTAGGTGCTTAATAAATGTTTATTGAAGTGAATTTTTATGTCATTGGTCACAGAGGAAATTAGCACAATTTCAGGGAGCTTCCTTTATGGTAGGATGGTTCCAGAATCTGTTTTCATTGTTCCTTTCTGATTTTTTTTTGAGGGGGGGGGGAGTAATATTATATTCAACCATCATATTGAGTTTGGGATCCATGATTCCCATTCACAGAAACTTGCTTAGTGGAGTTGATTTTTTAACCCAGTGTAGAACTTTACCTTGATCCCTATTAAATTTCATCATTATTAAATTCAGTCTAATTTTCTAGCCCGCCAAGATTTTTCTGGATATGGATTGGATTTTAATATATTATGTAGTCTTCCTACCTTCCTCTCATCAGCAAAGTTGATAAGTATACCTTCTAGGGTTTCATGGAAATTAATGGTCTTCAAAGTGTGAGCTGAGACACAAGGGATATGTGACTGACCAATCAGAGGTTGGAAGATGAATCATATCCCACCCTTCCCTGAAACAGCCAATCTTATCTCCCTGAACCTCACCCAATCTGCTTATTACCTCTGCTGTGCAAACTCCTAACCTCTCCTGAACTAAATATTGGTTCCTCAGTGCAATTATAACCCCATACACTACTTAGGCATCCACAAGTAGCAACTTGCAGGTGTCATTGATTAATTCCTTTCCCTGCTGAGTCCCCCAGTCCTATCAGAACACCTTGTGTCTGATATGTTTGGCAGGCATCCTTCAGAGAGTATGCTCTGTGCTTCAGCGGAATAACAGGTAAGAAAAAACCCTGCCACAGTAACAGCAACATTGTGTGATGATCAACTGTGATGGACTTAGCTTTTCTCAGCAATACAATGATCCAAGACAATTAATTCCAAAGCACTTATGATGAGAAATGCTTTCTACATCCAGAAAAAAGAACTGTGGATTCTGAATGCAGATTGAACCATACTGTTTCTACCCTTTTTTTTGGTTTTTGTTCTTTTTTTTTTTTTCTTTTTAGAGGTTTTTCTCTTTTGCTCTAATTCTTTCACAACATGATTAATGCAGAAATGTGTTTAATGTGATTGTACATATATAACCTATATCAGATTGCTTTCTGTCTTGGGGGGAAGCGAGGGAGGGAAAAAAATTTGGAACTAGAAATATTATAAAAACAAATGTTGAAAACTATCTCTACACATGTAACTGGAAAATAATAAAATACTTTTATGATTTAATATTAAAAATTGAAAAAAAATTTAATTAAAAGAAGAAAGAACCCTGCTCCTCCCTTGTCTTTTTGGATGGGATAGAGTGAGTCTCACAAGATGAACAGGTCTGAATGGTTTGTGATCGCAATTCTCATTACATTATTTTTCTCCAAAACTTCTTCCCTCTTCTAAATTTCCTGATTATTGTCAAGGGCAATCATCCTTCCAGTCACCTAGGTTACAGCCTTGATATAATCCTCAACTCCTTATTCAGGCTTTCTGCATTGCTATAGCCTAGCCCCAGTGCTTCCTGTTAAGCTGAAGCCTGACTTGGGAATCCCAACCCCAAACACTTTTTTTAAGACCTTGAATGTTTTCCCCTTTCCATTCCCTCTCTTGGTGCCCTCCCCTCCAGAAGAAGGAATGGAACCTACTTCCTGTAAGTCTCATTGGTCAGTTAAATTCAACAACATTTATGAACTGGCTACTGTGTGCCAGGAACATTATACTCTGAAACCAAAACTTTTTTTAAAAGCCTGCACCCTCAAGGAATTTGCAGCCTAATAAGAGAAAGCAACAAGTTAGTATAAGTATATGAAAATCAAATACAACACGATGAGAGAGGAGGTTCTTTTTGTTTTGTTTTTCTGGAAGTAGAAATAGATCATTTCTATTTCTAGAGGGAGCAATGGCTTATCAATGGGTCATTGCGTCTGAGTGGACAATTCATACTTCCCTAAAGATAATTTAGTATATTATCTACCTAGATACGGAAACACCTTTCCTCCTCCTGTTACTAGGAGATCATAGGTTCATAGATTTAGAGCTGGAAGAAAACTTAGAAGTCATTGAGCCAAAACCCTCATTTTGCAGATGAAAAAACCCCCCAAAACTAAGCTCCAGAGAAGTTTTAAACTTGCCCATTGTTGTTGCTCAATCATGTCCTGTGACCCCTTTTTGGGGTTTTCTTGGCAGAGATACTGGAGTAGTTTGCCATTTCCTTCTCCAGCTCATTTTAGAGATGAAGGATTTGGGCAAACAGGGTTAAGTGACTTGCTCAGGGTCACACAGATAGTAAATGCCTGAGGCCAGATTTGAATTCAGGAAGATGAGTCTTCCTGATGCCATGCCCAAAGCTCAATGCACTATGGTACCACCTAACTGCCCATAACTTGCCTAGGGTCACATAATTACTAAGTGTTCAAGATGGAATTTCAACCCAGGTCTCCCAACTTCAAGATCAGTGCTCTACTCCCTACATCAAACACTTTTATCTGTTTCTGTTACATCTTTAAGACTCATGGTGTCTGTTGTAGTCAAATACTCTGGGTTTCTCCATATCTTCTTCAGTCTAATGACATCCAGAAGTACTTCTTCTATTCAGGAAACTGATACCATAGGATGGCAGACCCCAGACTGGAAGAGACAGGCCACCTAGTCTGACCTCCTCATTCTACAGCTGAGGAAACTGACTCTCCTGGAGGTTATGTGACATGCCCAAGGTCACGCAGTTAGCAAGTTCAGATGCTCTAAAATCCAGGCACTCTGCCAGGAGGGAGGAATGAAACAATCCTGGCCTCAAAGAATTTACATTCTACTGAATTTACTCTCCAAAGCCTAGCCATTTTGTGAGATATTGCAATTGTTCATGATACTGTTAGGACACTGAGTCTCTTTCCACGCTTTTTGTCCAAAAATTCTCAGGGGTACATGGAGGGAAGGACACACATTAGACTCCCAAGAGCCTGGCTACAACACTAAACAGGAAAACTCTGAAGAACAGAGTCCAAGTACCTTGTAAATATACTCAGGTTATTCAGTAAATTGTGTATTCTTGGCTTTTTTGATACCAGAGACAACATTTTGAACAATTAACTAACTTAAAAATGGAACCTGTGGCCTAGAACTGCAGGAAAATATTTCCCTGACTGTAAATGGACTGGGTTCAGTCTTAGTGGCTTTTCTATAATCATATTCTTTTATTTTTTTTTTTATTTCATCCCTCCACCCTGGGGTGTCCCTTGGGAACATAAGAATTTCTCTTTTTTTTTTTTTTGTCCCCAAATCAAGGTTTTCCAGGAATAGAAGCATTTACTTCATGTAAATCAAGCCCTGCTTCTGACTTCCTGGCTGTGTTATCGTGAGCAAGTTATTTAACCTCTTGGTGCTGTAGGTAACTCAGACCATATATAGCAGATAAGGTGCCACATACATTGGTGTGATCAATGGACCCCCCAACCCCCACCTTGTAAATGTCAACTAGAATTCAATCAGCACCAGGCACTTTGCCACAGAAGAGGAGCATTCAAAACCTCTTCTTCAGTTGGAAATTTGTCTAGAGAGGGGTTCACTTCAACCTGAGACAAATGGTCAATGGCTTGAGCATTGATTGATGATGATCTGTTGAGGATACCATTTTGCCAGGATCATGTCCCAAGCATTCAAACTCTACTGCAGAGTGAAACTCCAATGGGCTGGCCACATTGTTTGCATGCCAAACATATTTACCTAAAAGACTATTTTATTGAGAATTCACAGAAGGCAAGCACTCACATGGTGGTCAGAAAAAGATATATAAGGACACTCTCAAGGTCTCTCTTAAGAACTTTGGAATTGATTGAATGACATGGGAGACACTGGCACAGGACTGCCCTCATCAGGGAGGGTTTTGTACTCTCTATAAGCAAAGCAAAATTGAAATAGCTCAAAAGAAATGTGAGATGTACAAATTTGGAGAATCTATCCTAGATGTTCACATGGATTATTTGTGCTTGACCTGTGATAGAACATTCTGAGGTCGAATTGGTCTGATCTGTCACCTTCAAATACCTTGTAACTTGATTCTAACAAAGTGATGTCATTTGGGTCTTCTTGAGGAACAAAGGACAACAACAACAACAACAAGCCATATGCTTTGGAAGGAGTTTCTAGTGTTCCCTATGCCAGTGAAAGCACAAGTCCAGTCCCTCTCCCATAGGCCTCCATGAAAAAATTAAAAAGGCCTTCAGTTCCCATTAAGTATCCAAGCCAACAAAACAACAAATAGAGGACAAGCTTTGTTTAACCTAACAAGAAAACACAAAGCCCATAGGTAAGCAAGATCCCTCCTATTCCTTATCAATGGACTTCCACATTCACTAAGTAATTATATCATTCTTTAGGCTCATAGTATACCCTGGGTTTGTCACCCTCCCTTGTCCCCCTGTAGCAATCACTTGCATTAGTTTCCCACTGCCCAAGAAAATTAACACCTTAGCACTTTAGCAAACACCATATTCTAGAATTTAAGGGCCTACTCGACCTGTCCTTCTCTCATTTCCATATATCCTGGCCTTGGACCAAACTCACTTTTCCCTACCTCCCTTTCTTTGCTGTTCCCTTATCCTGGAATACTCACTGTTCTACCACTTTTTTGTGTTTGGGGGGGGGGGGGAAGATAGGTGCATCCTTCAAGTTCTAGTTCATGTAACATCTTCCTCAGAATTTCAGAGGTGGAAGGGGCCTTAGAGATTGTCAAATCCAAGAACCTCATGTTAGAGATGACAAACAAAATGGAAGCCATGAACAGTCAATGAGCTTCCCTAAGGCCATACAACTCAGTAAATGTCATAGATTGACTATGAACCCAGGTCTTCCAACTCCAAGTCCAGTGCTCTTTCTACCAGATCACAACTGATAAATATCCAATTCTCCTAGGTGGGAATTCAGCAACAAATATTTGTTAAACCCCTAATAAGTGCAAGGTCTTTAGTAAAGTCCTACTCTGATTCGTCATCAAGATGTGGATGGGTTCTCAAAGCCTAGGCTTACAGAACATAAGTTGTGGTGGGTCCTATTGAGCTATGTGCCTATAGTGACAACGACAAGGACAACAACAACAACAAACATTTATGTAGCACTTTAAAATTTTCAAGGTACTTTATATATTATCTTATTTCAATATCAATAGCCCTGTGAGGTAAGAGCTATGGGTATTAACTAGAAGGATCAAAATTTAAGAATACTTTGGAATACCCAGCTGCAGTAATTGGCATAGTGTGTTTACATAGATTATAGCTAGTAGGATGAAAATGGTTATTTAAAAGTAAAATTATAATATTTGCTTTTAATTATTTGTATTTAAAGTAATTTGCACAGAGAAGAAAAATAAGTACCAAAAAAAATTTTGCATCAATAGACACAAGTAATGCACCTGGTCCTTCTATTAAGGAAGAATGGTGATTTCATCAGTATATGGTGAAGAGACTCCTGTTATCAATGCAGGTAAATGTGATAAAAATTATTTGTAGTAAAAAATTATTGGAGTTTTAGCTGACTCATTTGGGAGGGGCCACACCTGGCCTACCCTGAAGTTACATATGCTACTGAGGTCAGAAGGAGAACTCTCCAAAGGCAGTTTTTGAAGGACCTCCCCTTTTGGGGGAGGAAGATTGAATGCTCCCTGAGGGAAGGTGGAGGCACTTCCTGAACACTAGCTCTCTCTTTCTCTCTCTCTCTCTGGCTTCTGCTTTTTCCAGTGGTGTGAGCAACTGTAGACATTCCAGGTTTTGGTGAGTGAACACAGAAAACCCTGCATGCCTTTGAATTAGCTCAATTGGAAACGATCTGGGGATTGTATAGATTTTAGGTTAGAGTTAAGAGGATTTATCTGATTTCTTTTTCCCTATTTCCTTATCTTTGATTTTTTATTAATTTCACCTTTGTTGTTTAATTAATTCCCAAGTAATAAAATCTGATCCTTTGGTGGAAAAGAAACTGTGAGGCTCCTTTCTTATTGGCCTGGGAGAAATATCTAAAAGGGCAGTTAAGAGGGGAGGGAGCTTTGAACCTAAAGGTCCCTCATATTTCTGGGATCCCAATATTTCGGTGAGTCACCCAATTAACACTCCTTATATTAAATTTCAGCCCTTACATCGACAACTTGTCTGAAACTTGAATCATAGAGAGGTGCCCGGGGACACTGAGAGTTTAAGTGGCTTGTTCTGTATCACATAGCTAGTAGGTTATCAGAGGCAAGACTATAACCCAGGTAATCCTGACTTCAAGGTTGTACTCAGATGTTGCTAATATGACTTTCTCTGTTATCTAGTGACTGAAGAATAATCTTGTATTATTTGAATTTTCTTTCCTTTATTTTTAAAGTTTATTCCTCTTGGCCACTTTCAGGATTAGTTGTCAATGGAATTGCTTAACCCATTTTAAGTCTTGGAGTTTGGAGTGGGGGAATCTTTTCTTTCTGAAGATAATTTGTGGATTTTTAAAAACTGATGTTTTGTTTTCAATATTCAGATGTCCCTGGCAGTTTTCTTATAGTATTTCCTGTATTTTAGTATCTGGGATTTTAAAATTTTGTCCTATTTTTAGGAGAGATATTATCCTAAAAATTGTCTCTATGTACATTCTGTCTTTGAGGTCAATAGCTTTAGTTTATATGGATATTTATGTATGCATGTATGTGTGTGTTTATATATACATACACATATATGTATGTATATATATGTGTGTGTATACACACACACAGTTACCTTTTGTTTCTCTTCTGCTAGGTTTTCCTCCTCTTCAATATTTTTTTTGTATTCCAAATATATTTGTCTCTACACTTCTTTAGAGGAATTTTCACCATGAATCTGATTTTTTCTAATTGATCAATTGTTGCTTTTTAAAAAATTTATTCAAGGAGAGATTTATAACAATATATCCAATATATAATAATTCCTAATTTATTTTCTTATGGATTTCATTTCTCTTTTGAATCTGTATTCTCTTGGTATTCCACAAAATTCCACGTTTCATCAGGCATTGACTAACTTTCCTGTCTTGTAGTATTTGTTAGAAGAGCTTTGTAAAAATATTTTTGTGTTTTAGGATCCCCACTTTTCATTTATCTGCTCATCCTCTAGGTTTTTTAAAAATCAGTTTTAAATCTTTAATATTTCAGATTGTTTTCCTTTATCTCCTCCCATCACTCACTTTTTTATTTCTCTTCTCTTTGTTGATGGGTATACCCCCAAGGCTGGGGTATGAAGCTGCCACAGCCTCCTCCCATGTTGGGGGATTTGAATTTCTCTGTACTGATCTCTGCCTTTAGTAGCCTCTGCTGGGACTGGATTGGCCCTTTGTTCCTTCTGTTCCCCTCTCCAGTCTTGTCACACAGTCACTTCTGCTGGCTCTCCTTTTCTCTCACTGGGCCGAATCAGCATTTGCTGCATTTTGCAGAGTGGGACAATAATGGGGAGCATATCCTGCTCAAAATCTCTTATGGCTTGGGGGTCATAGAAGTGGTCATAGGCAAAAAGACATCTGTTTCCTCACTGCTTTTCCTCACAAGGCTGGATGGAATCGACATCTGTCATTTGCTAGGTGGTGGTAGGTAGGCAAAACTGAAGTGTGCTGGCAAAGTCTCTGATGTAAAAGGACATCCCAGTATGCCCCCCTGGCACAAGCCTGCAGATCAGTTTGTTGGTCCCTGCTGGGAGAGTAGAATGTGGTGGGGGAGGGATGCTGAGTGAGTGATGTAATTATGAGTGTTCCCGGCTGATAATTCATAATTTTACCTGGTTGGGGTTCTCCTTTTTTCTCTCTGTAGATTCAGCAATAATTGCTGCCCATCTGTCATATAATTCCTTTTTAAAGAAGGTTCTGAGAGTTTGTGGGGATGGGCTAAAGTATCTCTAGTCCACCATCTTGTGGTCACTAGCCATGACCATGACCACATGTGAAAATCTTAACAATAATCTGCCTCCTATATTGTTTTCAGTACAGGACAAGATGAACTCTAAGGTCCCTTCCAACTTTAAATCTGTGAGCTTGGTTTCTCAGCACATTATTATTATTATTTGGGGGGAGGGGCAAGGCAATGAGGGTTAAGTGACTTGTCCAGGGTCACACGGCTAGTAAGTGTCAAGTGTCTGAGGCAGGATTTGAACTCAGGTCCTCCTGAATCAAGGGCCAGTACTCTATCCATTGTGCCACCTAGCTGCCCCTCTCAGCACATTCCTTTTTTTTTTTTTAATTTTTGTGGGGCACTGAGGGTTAAGTGACTTGCCCAAGGTCAGACAGCTAGTAAGTGTCAAGTGTCTGAGGCTGGATTTGAACTCAGGTCCTCCTGAATCCAAGGCCAGTGCTTTATCCACTGTGCCACCTGGCTGCCCCCCAGCACATTACTTTTAAAAATATTTTTTTTATTTCCCAGTTACATGTAAAAAAAGTTTTACCAATCTTCTTTTAAAATTTTGAGTTCTAAATTTTCTCCCACCCTCCTCTGCCCAACCCTTTTAGAAGGCAAGCAATATGATATTGATTGTATGTGAAGTTATGCAAAACATATTCCCATAATAGCTATGTTGCAAAAGAAACTACATACACACATACAACATGCACACACACACAACACCCCCAAAAAATAAAGAAAGTTTAAAAAGTATGCTTCAATCTGCACTCAGAGCTCATCAGTTCTCTCTCTGGAGATGGATAACATTTTTCATCATGATCAGAGTCTTTCACAGTTGATCATCCTTACAATATTGCTGTTACTGTGTATAATGTGGCGTAATTCTTCTGCTCACTTCACTTTACGTCAATTCATACCAGACTTCCTAGGTTTTTCTGAAACCATCCTACTTATTATTTCTTTTCTTTCTTTCTTTTTTTTTAGTGAGGCAATTGGGGTTAAGTGATTTGCCAAGGGTCACACAGCCAGTAAGTGTTAAGTGTCTGAGTCTGGATTTGAACTCAGGTACTCCTGACCCTAGGGCCGGTGCTCTATCCACTGCGCCACCTAGCTGCCCCCTACTTATTATTTCTAATAGCACAATAGTATTCCATCACAATTATATACCACAACTTATTCAGCCATTCCCCAACTGATGGGCATCCTCTCAACTTGTAATTCTTTGCCATCACAGAAAGAATCTCAGCATAGTATTGTCAAAATGACCAGTCTGTAGATTCATAGGGGTATATGGGGTGTTCAGGGAGGACTAGTACCTCTGGTATAATAGCTTCCTGAGTCCTCTTCAAGGCTGCTCATCCACCTTTGGTGTCTACCTCTCACCCAACTCTCACCTACAGCTCCAAGAAGGTGTAGCTTGTGCATACCCTGATGAAACTATCTGGGCATATGGGCTAAACCAGATTGAGGATAATCAACAGGCCTCAAACCTGTTGGTGAGGTAGGGGGATATTTAGGCCAAGTATATGAAAACTTCTCCTAGGGAAATGAATGGATGAGAACAATTTGTTCCAATAACCATGAAGGCAGCTGAAGCAGGCACTGTGGAGCACTTAGAGATATCAAAGACATCAAGATCATTTATTGCATCCCAGGCAGGCCGTCGCCAGTCATCCTGACTTTTGTTCTGCCGCTGGACTTCAATGACTCTGGAAAAGAGAGTAAGGCTGATGACTGTGCAACTCTGCCTCACTGAAGTCTTATTCACGTGGAAGTCAAGACATCATCCCATGAAGTCATTGGTCCTCTTTGAAAACAAAGGACAAACAACAACAAGATGCCTAAGATAAAAGGATCTCAACATTTTACATCCACAACCACATTTTTTTTAACAGCATGATATTACATAACAATATATATTTTTGCATATTATTTCATAAGGAAAATAATTGTGCATGTATTTGTGTATATACATAGATGAGATGGTGTGGTATAGTAGACAAAGAGCTGGCTTTGGAGTCAAAAAGACTTGGGATAAAGTCCTACTTTTGTCATATTTTGACTGAGTAATTCTGGGTTTAACCTTTCACTTTCCCACTAACTTTACACACATATTATTTGATTTTCATAATAGGCCTCCAGGAATAGATAGGACAAATACTATTATCCCCTTTTACACTTGGGGAAACTGAGGCTTATCAAGATTAATTCATGGCTGGCAAATAGCAAAATTGGGATCTGATTCTATTTGGGATGTGAATCTGCTAATGCCAAGTCTAGTATTGTTTCCATTCTGTCAAACAGCTCCACAACAATTTTTTTTAATAGCATTTATTTTATTTTTTCCAGTTATATGTAAAGGTAGTTTTCAACATTAATTTTCATAAGATTTAGAGTTCCAAATTTTTCTGCCTCCCCCTCCACAAGACAGCAACCAATCTGATGTAGGTTATATATGTACAATCCACAAGTACTCTTTTTTTTCCAGTCTGTGTTCAATCAATATCAGTTCTTTCTCTGGAAGTGGATAGTATGCTTCATCATTAGCCCTTTGGGATTGTCTTGGATCATTGCATTACTGAGAGTGGTCAAGTCATTCACAATTGCTCATAGAACAATACTGCTGTCACTATGCACGATGTCCTCCCGGTTCTGCTCACTTTATTATACATCAATTCATATGAGTCTTTCCAAGTTTTTCTGAAATCATCCTGCTTGTCATTTCTTATAGCACAATCATATACTACCTCTTGTTCAGTCATTCCCCAATTGATGGACATTCCTTTGATTTCCAATTCTTAGCCACCACAAAGAGTTGCAATAAATATTTTTGTACAATTTTTCCCCTTTTCTCTTTTCCACAATTACTATTGTTAACTGTTTCCTTCCATCCTATTCCCTTCCCCATGATATTTAGTTTATTATCTATCTTCTTTCACCCTATCCCTCCTCAAAAGGGATTTGCTTCTGACTGCCCCCTCCCCCAATCTGCCCTTCCTTCTTTTGCCCCTCCCTCCTTATCCCCTTCCCCTCCTATTTTCCTGCAGGGTTAGATAGATTACTCCACCCAATTGAGTGGGAATGTTCAATTTGCACATACCTCAAACAATGGGAACACAAGAAAGGTAAATAAGTACAATTATAATGGAATGAATATGTATTGAACTAAATTACCATATATTTAGAAGGTTTTTAGAAAGAGAAACTCTGACCTATAAGGCAAAATAAAGACAAAAGCGAATAGGAAACACAAAGAAAAAGTAATGCACAAATGGATCTAAAGATATAAGCAGAATTGAAATAAATTGAGATTTCTTCCAATTAAAGAGAATTGAAGGGGAGGAACAGAAATGAGGCACTATAGACTAAACCCCAAGACCTCTCTAGAGATGGATCATTGCATTTTGTCGGGAGAGGGGGGAATTATAGAGTGGGCAGATGTATAAGTGTGTAGCACACAGATGGAGGACAGAGGGCAATGTCTTGTGTATACTTATCAACTCCATGGGTGAACCAGAAAGATATAAAGACTCCTATAGACTCTCAGTAAGAATAGAGCTACAATACAATGGGAAAGTGGCAGAAGAGATGGGCCAAAACTCAGGGAATTCAAGAAGGGTTCTCAACCCAGTGGAGAAGAGGGTACCACTGAAAAGCCCTCTAGGAGGAAAAAGTATCCTAGAGATAGGTGATAGAGACTTTATGATGGATTTAATCCAGGGAGCAGCTGGTACATTGGGAAACCACATTCTCTGAGAGAGCATTGGGCTTATATTGAAAATATCTTGACCTAGGGGAAGGGATATCTAAAGTCCTACATACACCTAGCTCAGAGAAAGATAGGAGAAGGCAACATGGACACAGAAATTATATGGCACAGCCAATATCAGGAGAACTATAAGGAGGGAGCATGGGGTAGAATCAGACTATATAATATAAGACAAGTAATAATTTCTACCATGAGCTACTACTTATAGTCACATTACTTCTCTCATGAATTGATACTTATAAGAGTAAGGAAAAGCTTATGGGATGATGAGACAAGATCTATAAAGTCAATAACAAAAATAGGTTAGGGAGAGGGAACTCAAACTTGATATTTTAGAGGCTTTAACTCTGTATGGCAGATGAAAAAATAAAGGAATAAATAAGGATAGAGACATGAATCAGTGAAAGAAAAATTAGAATAGACAGCAAGGGAAGAGAGTTAATTAAGAAAACAAAGAGAATATTTTTTTTTTCTTAGAAAAAGCAGAACTACTAGGAGAAGTTGGGCAAGGGGGAGTGAATTGTGATCTAACCACATAAATAAGAAGGCAAAAAGAGATAAGAAGTAAAGCAGTTAGATAAATATAAAAAAGAAAAAGAAATCAGTAATTTGAATATCATCCCCCAAAATAAGGACAAGGTTGCTAACTAGAATAGGGGGTGCAGGTTGGGGAAAGAGAACCTGTAAGAATAGAGTGGCATCAAAATAGTTTAAGCAAACTAATCATAGTGATGTATCAAACTAAAAGAGGAAATCATTTTAAAACAATCTTATAAAATAGATTGACATACATAAATACCCTACAAAATTGTTTGGTATAAACACACACATGTTCATGTAGATGTGTGTTATTTTGTGAAAGTAGATGCATAAAGAGAAGATTTGGGGCTCTGGCCTTCCCCTGGTTGCATGTATACCAAGAGAGTGCTTAGTGTCTGATATGGGAATCATACATCTATTCACATGCCTACAGGGATTGTACTGGGTCCAATTATGTTCAATATTTTCATTAATGACTTGAAGGATGGAGTAGAGAGTGTGCTAATCAAATTTCCTGATGATATAAAGCTAGAAGGGATGGGGGACACTTTGAAGGGACAAGATTAAAACACAATACATGCTTGACAAATTGTAGAATTGGGTGTAAATCAATAAAGGGGGATTCAATAAAGATAAATGTAAGGTGTTTCAAATAAAGCTGCAAGAATTATCCAAGGACTAAATGTAGACTGAAGAAATGCAAGCTTTAAAGGAGTCAGAAAGAATAAAAAAGTGCCAATAACAGGGAATAAATTTAGGAAGTCTATGGGTGGAAATAGGGGTATAATGAGCATGGGGCTTTCACTGTGAAATATTCTATTCAATTAAATTCAAATTTTATTAAACACCTGTTGTCTACAAAACATTGTGCTAGACCTGGAAGGGATATAATATTTAGACAAGATAATAGTCCCTATCCTCATGGTGCTTACAGTCTAATGGGAAGATTGTTATTAAACATAAATTAATTATGATACATACACACACACACATATATGTATATATGATATACAGTACATATGTTAAAAAGGTACCAAAAAAAGTCCTAAGTGAGAAGCAAGGTGTAGGTAATATTAGAGAGGATAGTCAGGGAAGTTGGTGCTGTTGCCCACCTGATTGATTTGAGGGAACACTTCCAGAAGTAGAACCCAATTTCCCAAATTCCAGCAAAGAATGAAGATCATCAAAGATGAAGTGTTAGTTGCTGGCTGAAAAAACACCTGACCTAAGTGAGGACCCTGATGTATAATAAGGGAATCTTAGATTTGGAAGATGTCAGGTTCCCATCATGTTGAAATACCCTGGAAAGTTTTATAATTATAATAATAATGGCTAGCATTTATGTAGGACTTTAGGGTTTGCAAAGTACTTTACATATGTCAGTTCAAATGATCCTCGTGACAACACTGGGAGGTAGATGCAATTATTCTACCCATTCTACAGAAAAGGAAAATGAGACTGAGAGAAATTAAGGACCCTAGAATCACAGAATCTATATAACTGGAAGAGTTCTCACAGATTATCCTGTAAAACCTATACCTACATAGGATTCACCTTTACAATCTCTGATAAGTGGCCACATAGACTTTATTCTTCAGTGATGGAGAACATACTTCCTTTAAAGGCAACTCATTCTACTTTTGGACAGCTGTAATTATTAGGAAGATTTTCCTTACATTGAGCTAAAATCTGCCTCTGTGCAACTTCCACGAACGATCTTTATTTTGCTCCCAAGAATGAGCAAACACATTATTTAGTTACCAGATACCAAGTGGTCCGTCTTCAAATGGAAAACAATTCTTTGGGGCCTGGTGGCAACTCATAAAGAAGAAACAATCCTTGTTGAGAGAGCAGATATATGGATTAATGATTTACTCCCAATCTACCACCCCTTACCGGGGACCAGCTTTCTTGGCTAGACCCTGGTGTCCTGGTACATCAACACTAAGTTGAGTTTTGTCATCGGTAAAAAGAAAAAACTCCACACATGTCAAAACAATACCACCACCACCAACAATAATTCTATAGCTGGCATTTATATAGTGCTTTAAGGTTCATTTATTTCATTTGGTCCTCACAGTAATTTGTGAAGTAGGTTCTATTATTGTTCCCATTCTATAGATGGAGAAACTGAGACTGAGACATATTAAGTGACTTCCCAGGGTCATACAGCCAATAAGTGTCTGAGGCAGGATTACAAAATCAAATCTTCCTGACCTGAAGTCCAAAAATCTATCCACTGCACCATCTAGCTGTCTAGTATTTATATTGAAATATATTTCTAGCAGCACTTTTTATGGTAGCAAAGAACTGGAATCAAAGACAAGAGATTAAGGAACAGCTATATAATTTGTTGGAAAGTTAATATAATGGAATATTATTACACTTTAGGAAATGATAAATATGATGAATGCAGAAAAGTGCTGAAAGACTTATATAACGTGTAGAGTGAAGTAATCAAAGGCAGAGGAAAAATATATATATATACAGCTATTATGACAATGCAAACGGAAAGAATCATTACTCCAAAACAATCAAAATTCCTATTGCAAAATACAAAGAATAGCTTGGCCACAAAGAAGAAATATGAGTAGAAATGCCTCTGCCCCTAACTCCTTTGTAGAGGTTGGGGTAAGGAGGTTTCATGGATGTGGAACGTTCCCTATGTTAGATTTTTTTCAATGTGTTGATTCATTTAAACTGATTTTTTTTCCTTTTAAAAAAATTGTTCTAAAGATGGCTTCCTGGGAGTAGGAGAGGAGATAAAGGAGGAAATTTAGCTGATATAAAAACAAAACACATGAAATAAAATTTATTTTTATAAATGAATGTACTAGCCAAAATGGAGAATACTGCTACTCAATCTACCCACAAAAGGCAATATATAAGAACAGAGGGATATTTTCAATCCATAACTAGAAATAGGCCCCCAACACACTTGGTCTGTGATTAGGAAGTCAGCATTCTACCTTTAAATGACAAAAAGCCTAAGCAATTGTGTTTGACTTACTCCCAAGGCACCTTCCTGATTCATATCTGAAGGCCTCTGCCTGTACTGTAGCCTAACTAGGCACTTCACAGAAGGCTATCTCAGCAAGGAGCCTTCAGGTTCAAGGAAGTGAGAAATGAGGGTGCTGATTGTGAGATCATCCCCACAGTTTGACCATCCAGCCAACCAGTTATATTCACCTTTGCTTTTACAGTTCCCCAAACACCACACAACCTCCATGTCTGGGCTCTAGTGGACTCTAGAACCTCTCAAAACTTTAAAGACTAGAACCTATCTCATTAAAGTCCCCAGATAGCTTCATGCTTTTAAAAATGTAGAAATGGCTTGAGGTCTTGGGATGGGGGGGATGGGAAGGGAGGGAGGAAGAGCAGTTGGAAGACAAAATTTTTAAAAATTGATGTCAAAATTTGTTTTTACATGTAATTTGGAAAATAAAATTCTAAACATAAAAAAATAAAAATGTAGAAATGATACCAAACCTCTTTAGATGGACCCAGTCTTGCATGAAATCAATATGGTAGTCCAAATCATGATCATTATGAAATCCTCACCTTCCATGTCACCAGCTCACCTTTCTCCTTAATAGCTCTTAGTATTTCCAGGCTGATCTTACCTGATCCCTAATGTCTGATGGTAGAAGTATATCATGGTCTGCTCCTTTTACTGTCTCTGGCAATAACTCTGCCTACTCCATAGAGAAACCAGCCTACCACCACTGATCCCTGTTATCTCTGGAAAATGTCATGAGTACCAGTCTGTCTAGAGTGTCCGTCTCTGTCCACAATGCTTAGACTTCAATACACGGCATTTCAAATTTTTAAAAAATTAAATAACAACTATGTGCAAGGCACTGAAGATCTAGAGACAAAAATGAAAAATGGTTTCTCTCCTCCAGATTACATTGTACTGAGGGGAGACATGTACACAAGTAGGTAAATCCAAGATAATAGAGAATGGCAAAAGTGCTGAAAACCGAGGGGGATGTGGGGATGGAAGAGAAAAGATTCCATTACAATGGTGAGCATTTTTTTGTGACAAAGTATTTTTAAATTAAGATATATACATCTTTTCTTTTTCATTTTTTCCATCTTAATAGTACTTTATTTTTCCAGTTACATGCAAAGATAGTTTTCAATACTCATTTTTATAAGATTTTGAGCTCCAAATTTTTCTCCCTTCCTCCCTCCCCCCCCCAAGACAGCAATCAATCTGATATAAGTTGTATATATACCTTCACATTAAACATATTTCCACATTCGTCAAGTTGTGAAAGATTTATCAGAACAAAAGGGAAAAACCCTCAAAAAACAAAAAAACAAACAAAAAAGTAGAAACTATGGTTCAATCTATATTCATATTCCACAGTTCTTTTTTTTTTTTCTAGATGTGGAGAGCATTGTCCATCATGAGTCCTTTGAAATTGTCTTGGATCATTGTATTGCTGAAAAGAGCTAAGTCTATCACAGATGATCATCACAAAATATTGCTGTTACTGTGAGATATGTACATTTTAAAAGATGTAATACTATTGCATACTTAATAGACTACAGTATAGTGTAAACATAACTTTTATATGTACTGGGAAACAAAAATTAATGTGACTCACTTTATTGCAATATTTCCTTTATTGTAGTGGTCTAGAACTGAATCTGTAATATCTTCAAAGTATGCCTCTGACTTTCTTTGTATACTCAGCACTTGGCACAGTGCTTGGCACTGAGATTGGTTAGATTAAATCCATAAATGTAATATATCACTGGAAGGCTATAGCTAATTCAAAAGAATCAAGATAGAATATAGATAGAATCAGGATAGAAAAGAATCATTTTCAAATGACATCGTTTTCAAGAGGAAAGGATAAGCAAAAATTGGGGGTATGGTTAGACTAGCATTGTGTATTGAGGGGATACCGTCAAAGGTAGAAACAGATGAGATATTGTTATGAGAACAGACCTCAGACCATTGATCACAAAGAGGATGTAGATTAAGGAATTCAGGAAAAAGATCAAAAGCCTGGAACAGAAGTATAATACAGTGATGGAATTCTTCAATTTCATACTTCAAACAGTAGAGGAGCCAACATAAATAGATCCTTTCCTGGAAAAGATTTTCACCCGAAAAACAGGACTTGGTTGCTGGAGTGGAAATGATGGGAAATTAGGCAGAAAGTGACCAGTCTTAGAATTTGGGATGGAGGAGGAAAAGAAATCTGTGCATGATCTGATGTGCACTATATTTGGGAAAAGAGAATCCAAAGGTTTCAACTTTATAACTTTTCATAACTTTCAACTTTATAACATTTATAAATAACTTGAATCTCATGAACTGAAAATCTATAAGGAAAGTCATCCTAAGTCATTCTAAGGGAAAGCCCTCAAGAATGAAATTCTGAAGATACAAAACCAAAACATTCTGATGAGGAAGAAAAAGGGAGAGTTGTCTAACAGGATCAATGTGGATTCACAGGGAGAGATCAATCAATTTAAACAAACAAACAAAAAAAGACATTTTCAGAAGATGGGAGCAATGGCAAGTAATAGAGGATGAATACAAAATTGTGGTATAGTTATGTAAGAATGCATATATCCTTAAAAATGTAATTGCAGTCTTCCCTCTTTTTTTTTTTTTACTATACTCTTATTCACTTGACAATTATCTTGGATGCTTTTTTACATGGTCTACATATTATTAGGATCATTTGTAGCATGAGACAAAGACTTTATATTTCCTGTGTCAACTGTAGCTGCAGGGATTCCCTCCTGAGCCAAATGAAGCCTGCAAATAAATGAACCTGGCAAGATCTCATATGTGTTAAAATTTATTAATTGTCTCTATTGAACTAAAAAGGATGTTAGATTTCTCTGCTCTTCTTCTAATTACTTGGAAACTATGTTTAAGTGCTATATATAAACATAGTACTGTTTTGTTGGTCAAACACCGGAATAATTGAATTTTTTTAAAAAAGAGGAAATTTGGGGGCAGCTAGGTGGCACAGTGGATAAAGCACTGGCCCTGGATTCAGGAGGACCTGAGTTCAAATCCAACCCCAGACACTTGACACTTACTAGCTGTATGACCCTGGGCAAGTCACTTAACCCTCATTGCCCTGCAAAAACAAAACAAAACAAAAAAAATCGGAAATTTAGTCCTAGCCAACATTGTAATTTTTTTCCCTAGTTATACCTAGTTATAAATTAACCCTAACCCTTCTTGACAGGGATTATTAAAAAAGTAAATCTTAATGATTGTTAGAGCAATAATGTACCACTTTTTAGTTTGAGTTGCATAATACATAATATCTTTTATTATAGTTATAACTCCAAGAAAAAGGGAACTATGAGAACATAGCCTTTGTTTACAGAATGCCAAATATAATGGATAATGATAGAAAAGGTCAGTAAATTGCACTGATTTTTCCAAATTCATTCATACAGATCTTGTGTTTTATAGATAGCACTTTACTCTCTCTATATAGGAATACTTTGTTCATATGGTTGTAATATATAACTGAATCCCACCCCCAAAACCCCAAATCCCTGCTGTAATATCTTTCAGTCATTGCTAACTTTGTTCCTGTGAAACTAACTGCTCCCTATAATAGCACAATTAGCTAATATCATGTTTACACCTAAGATTGTACTTTTTTATGGAACTGATTAGTGACATTAAAATGACATTAATTCCATTAGGCAGGGGATGCCTACCTATGCTATGTACAGATGATGTAAGGGAAGAAATAGCTTATTGTTTAACATTTTATTTAGTATAAAAGAATCAATTCTAAAAGTGAAGCTGATCTCTGCACTCAGCCTACTCCAAGAAACACCAATAAAAAAAGATTCAAGAAGAATTGAGGTCAGCTCAGCAGGAAAGCATCCATTAAGAATCTTCTTTCAATGTAAACAAAGGCTAAAATAACAGAGCATGAGTATTTATATAATACATTAAGGTTAGCTAAGCCCTTTCCTCATAACAACCATGTGAAAGATGCAGTTAAAGTGCCATTATTCCCATTTTACAGATGAAGAAATTGAGATTCAGAGAAGTTATACTATTCAAAATCCCACAATTAGTAGTGTACATAAACCTGAATTCTCCTGACTCCACATACAGTAATTTTTAACAACTACATCCATTAACTTTGCCTCTCAACTCTCAAAAATCATTCAATGAAATATAAAATTTTCTTAGATGACAAAAATTTTGAGTAAAAGAAGCAATGGAAAAATAAATGTGAGCCAAGTAAGACTTCCTTTATTATTTAATTTTTTTTTTGAAATTTTGAATTCCAAATTCTCTCCCTCCTTCCAGCCCCTCCCCTATCTATTGAGAAGGCAAGCAATATGATATCAATTATACATGTGAGTCATACAAAATATATTAACAAGATTTCTTTTGAAAATTTTATTTTTTTTTCATTTAATTAAGCATTCATTTTCTCTCCACCCCTTCCACCCACAACTGAACGAAAAGAAAAATAAAGAAAAAAAAACGTAATAAATATAGTCAAGTGAAATAAATTCTTTCATTGGACATATCCAAAAGTGTATGTCTCATTATGTATTTTGAATCTATCAATGTGTCCAGCAGGAAGTATATAATGGGCTTCATCTTCTCTAGAACCAGTTTGTCATTACATTGGTTGGAGTTCTAAAGTCTTTCAAAGTTTCTTTTCTTCATAACTTTATTATGGTATGAATTGTTCTCTGGTTCCACTGATTTCCCTCTGCATCGGTTCCAAGTTTTCTCTGAAACTGTCCACTTTATTATTTCTTTATTTACAATAATATCTCAATACATTCATATACAATAATTGGGTTAATATTTCTTCAGTAAGTGGGTAGCCTCTTAGATTCCAGTTTTTTCTACTATGAAAATAACTGCTATAAATATTTGTGCACATATTGATGCTTTTCTTCTTTCCTTGATCTTTTTGGAGTACTTGACTAGTAGTAGTACTGCTGGCTCAAAGGGTAATAGCTAACATTTATAATAATAACTAGTGTGAGATTTAAAATTGGATATTAGATCATAAATCTCCCCTCTTGAACCTTTCCCTTAATTTATCTCCCAGACTAGTAAATGGAAGAAGCTTCTGGTTTTCTAGTTAGAGCTTTATTGTGTGGTAGTTACCAGGTGATGTTGATTAGAGGGATAGGAAAGTAGAAATACAATACAAATCGTCTTAAGTCTAAGCTTAGTCTATATTCTGTATAAAACTCACCAAAAGCCCAAGGCCACCTTTGGGGAGAGAGAGAGACCGAGTCAAGCACGTGCTGCTAACTGCGAGTCGGGCCGAGTCGAATTCCAGTCAGCATCTGTCTGTGCAGCGCAGTCAGGAGACCAGCAGAGCAGGAAAAAGATCCCACTTCTGTTCTCTCCTTGCCTTTTAAGCTCGCACCCTGGAAGTTGAGTGCTCAGCAGGCAATCTGGCGTGCGTAGCAGGCGGACTGGCGTTTGTAGCTCATGCTGTTGGTCTCCTCGTCGAAATAGTGGTCCTTAAAAAAAAAACTGGCATCTCTCCATTATCGCTAACCGACTGTTAAAACTTTTTACCACACTAGTATTTATATAGCACTGTGCATATATTATCTCATTTGATCCTTGGTGATATAGGTGCTATTGTACATAATTTACAGATAAGAAAATCGAGGTTGAAAAAAATTAACTGGCTTGCTCTATTGTCACAGAGCTAATAAGTGTCTGAGGCAAGATTTGAACTTAGATCTTTCTGACTCTAGTCCTAACACCACATCTATTGTACCATCTATCTTCCTAGAGTATGCACTGTTTAATGACTTTGGGGGCATAGATCCAAGGAAGACTTTTTTTTATTTGTTTTTTTTTAGGAAGACTTTTACAAGTTTTTCTCACGCCTCTATTTTAATTAAGAGTAGGAAAAGACTTCATTTATCTATTCATTCATTCATTTACTCACACATCTATCTATCCATTCATTCATGCATTCATGCATTCGTTCATTCATTCATTTATTCATTTTGGGGAAGGACTTTAGATGTTTCTTGTCCAATTCCTACCAGAAATATAATTCATCTCTACAATATTCCTGACAAGAGGTCATCTAGTGTCTACTTGAAGACCTTCAGGAACAGGGATCTCTCCACCTCCAGAGAAAGCTCCTCCCTCACTCTTGCCCTCCCTCTTAAATGCTTTAATTGTTAGAAAGTTCTTTCTTATGTTGAGGCCTTCCTATAACTTTAGCTCATTGGTCCTAGTGCTGCCAACAGATCTCCTTTTGTATTGAGGGCTACTAATTAATCATCATTCTTTAGTTGACACTTATTCAAGCTTCAAGTAATTTCCATGGCCCTGGTCCTAGATGCTCAGGGCATGTCGGAAGTTGAAAGGAATGTACTCCAACATAAATATCAAGCAGTTATAATGGTGGATAGAGCACTGGGCTTGGAATCAGGAAGACTCATCTTTATCAGTTCAAATTTGGCCTCAAACATTTACTAGCTGTGTGACCCTGGGCAAGTCACCCACCCTATTTGCCTCAGTGAAAATGGCAAACCACTCCAGTATCTTTGCCAAGAAAACCCCAAATGGGGTCATGAAGAGCCAGATATGACTTAAACAAATGAATAACAATTAAAGCGGACTTCTGATTATGGGGAAGATAAGTCGGATTACCAAAAAAAAAAAAAAAAAGGTTTTGACATCATCCTGAGGGCTCCTCTTCTGTGCTGGCCTGGTGTAGTAGTGGGCCTGACTAACAAAAGAGCCAATATCAAAAATGTGTTGTCTGGGCAGTTAAAATCCCACTAACTTTGAGGAAGAAGCCCCTCTGGCAGGTAACAGTTCCAGCAGGTGGCAGCAGTAGCCCAGCAGAGAAGCAGCAAACCACAAAAGCAAATTATGGTAGTAATGAGGTTGTGGGAGGCAGAGCCGTAAATATTGTTCCAGTGTTCTTGCCAGTATATAATCATAAAAGTATGAATAATAAAGAAATATTCTCTCTCCCTGGCATCATGGGAATCAGTGGGAGATTCCATCTTGTGTTTATGGTAATTTCCCCTCATCATTTACTTGGCTATGCTGTCCTAATTAAAAGCTTTGCTATTGAATTTATGGTTTCTAGTCTGTGAGGACAAAATACCCTTGGTCGGGGCTTGAGGTTTGTATAGAAGTGATTATTCTAAATACCCCACAGTGAACTTGGGGTAAGAAGGGTTCTAGAGTTTCTAGGGACCCATATTATACTTTAATCATCTGATCTCGTGTTGTGCTAGCAATTTATGTAAAAATTATTAATCCACAGACTCAAATCCCCAGCCCAATATTTCTTCCAAATTCTATAAATCCAAACATTTGTCTATCTCCATTCCTTTGATTCTACTCTTGATCTTCATGATTTTTCAAACTATTGTTCAACAACTATATCTTCAAGTTCTCTTATGACCCTGGAATGTAATTGCTCCAAATAAGCTGAGTATAATTCATTGAGGATAGAGAGATGCTTCCTTATTGACTTTTCACTTATCTTGAGTTTTAATTCTTTTAAAAATCCTTTTTGTTCTTTTTTTTTTTAAATCTAATGATCATTTTTCATATACAAAAAGGCAAAAGCAAAATGGGAATGGAGTAGTTTTACTTTCTCCTTTTCACCTGGTGCCATTACTTCATCCATAGGAAATAAAGCAATTCTCACCTTTAGTATACTTCTTTTTTTAAATTTATTTTATTTGGGGGCGGTGGGGGATGAGGGTTAAGTGACTTGCCCAGGGTCACACAGCTAGTAAGTGTCAAGTGTCTGAGGCCTCATTAGAACCCAGGTTCTCCTGAATCCAGGGCCAGTGCTTTATCCACTGCACCACATAGCTGTCCCCCAGTTTCATGTATTTCTAACTAAATAGTGGTTTATTTTTCAGTTTTAAAAGGTAGTGTGTAGGTTTTGATACTGAATACCAAAATCCAGTCTTATATAACCTACTCTTGAAGCCATGCTGCCCCCTTCAGGTACTTCTTGTTCCCAAAAAAAAAGTGTTTAAAAATTTTTTTTCTTACATTATCTTGTTTTTTTCATTGTTTGATTCATTTGGTTCTCAATTGTTAAGGCCCAGAGAGGGCCTTCCTAGCAAAGAAATTGAGGACCAAGGGGATCAATGATTTGTCCAAGCTCACACAAGTAATAAATAGTAAAGTTTGGATTTAAATCCAGGTCTTCTTGTGTCTGAGCCCAAGGCTTGGGCACAAAATATTGTTATCTCCATTTTACAGTTATGGAAACTGACATTCTGAAATGCCTTGCTTGTGGTCACACAGTTGAGTGTCAGAGAAGGGATTTGAAACCCAGTTTTCTTGGCCTCAGGCCCTGTGCCCTCACCTCTATACTACACTGTCTCTCCAGGTTACCCTAAAGTAGAACTGACCAAATCCCCACACAAACACATGCTACCATCCCTATCTCAGTCCTCTCATACCACATGATTTCAGAAGCAGCAACTATCCATTTGGTTTTGTTTAATAGTAGAGGTAATAATATTGAATGATTCATATCCTTCATTGCTTTCTGACATAAGGGTAAATATCTGCTTTGTAAAAAATGACAATATCTAAAAATATGTAAAAAAATATATTATTAAAGTATTGAGGGAAAATAGAATCTAAGATTAGCAATGCTAACACCAGTGGGTAAACAGGTTTATTATTTCCTGCAAATCAAAACAAATGCTTCAAGCACTCTTTCCTGGATAACACAATAGAATTCTTATCCTCATTAGACTTCCCCCCTGCAAAACAGAAGCAATAAGCTCAGTTTCTAGAAAATAATATTATACTCCATCATTATCTAAAACCTCCTTGTCATTTTTTTTTAAAGAGTTCAATACAATGGTTTACAAACCTGATTGCCTCATTAAAACCTCTAGTCTCGAGCCTTCTTGAGCAAAATAAGCCATCAGCATGAGATTCTATAATTGACACAATTGCTTAGGGAACCAACCCATGAATCTTATTACAGACAAATTCATTACTTTAAGTCCACCCTTAGGATTCAGAGCTCATAAAAGAAACCTCTGGAGGCCTCAGCTTAGGGGTGGAGATGATTTCAGGCTGCAGATCTACAGATTTGCTGTAATTAACCTGAACTAATTATTGTCAAGCAATGGGTCAGACTTCCTGGATAAAGGTTCCTGATGGCTTTACTGGTCTATTGGGTTTTCAAGGAAAGAACTTTTTGTTAAACACAAAAGAAACACTGAAATATGTGTGTATTTATGTGTGTGTGTGTGTGTGTGTGTGTGTGTATATATATATATATATGTGTGTGTGTGTGTGTGTAATATATATAAACATATATATAATACATTTATATACAATCCAATAAGTAGAATATAAATATATACATAAGTATATACATACATACACTGTATTCTACAGTAATATGCATATATACACACACATACATACATATATATATTTATATATATATGATTGTATTGGGAATTTGATAACTATTTCTGGGGATGGCACCATTTGGAATCCCATTTTTCATCAATTTTTGTAAAAATGAAGAATTCTAGGTTTTTTTACATAATATTTATATAATAACAATAGTTTCTAGCTAGCACTTTAAGGTCTACAAGGAACTTTTACAAATATTGTCTCATTTGATCTTCATAATAACCCTGGGAGGTAAATACTCTTGCTATCCCCAATTTACAGATGAAGACACTGAGGCCAGCAGAAGCTAAGTGACTTGCCCGAGGGTCATACCAGCTAGTTAGTGTCTGAGACCAGATTTGAACTCAGATCCTCCTGACTTGAGGCTCATTGCTCTAACCACTGTACCACCTAGCTAAGTGTGTCTACTTATATATGTGTATATATATATATATATGTGTGTGTGTGTGTGTGTGTGTATATGTATATATCACCACATACATATATATATAGTTGTGTGGATATAAAACAGGATAGATATATTTAATATTATATCTATATGATATTTTATATATTCACATTATATGCACATGTGTTATACAGATATGTATATATCTGTACATTATATGTATAGATATATGACATTAAAACCAAATTTTTCCACTGATGAGACAGAATACTGTTAAAAGTTCATAAGGCACCATATTTACACACCCTCAAATAATAGCAGTTGTTCGTATTTCTATGGCATTTAAAGCTTTGCAAAGCTCTTTACAGCCATTGGGGGTTTTTTTAAGTAGATACTATTATTATGCCCATTCTACAGATGAGGAAACTGATTCTCATAGAGAATGACTGACTGAGGTTCACAGAGCTAGTAGCAGAGATAGACTTTGAATCAAGGTCTTCATGACCCCAATTCCAGTTACTTATCATTCTGTCCCTGTGTAGCTCTGCAAAATGGTATGTGTGTGTGTGAGAGAGACAGAACCCAAAAAGAATTCAGCAGCAGTAAGACAGAATAACTGAATAATGCTGAACGTTTTTGTGTAGTGAGCACATTTAAAAAACCAAGTGAAATTCCCCCCCTTTTTTGGGGGGGAGAAAACATTTCTTTTCCTCATTCCTCAGGGCAAACTGTTATTCATGACCATGTCACTAATGAATTTTGTAATTAAAACATTTTAAGCTAAATGCCACCTAATCTGAAGTCTGCCCTGTCAAAGCTATCCAGTGAATTTTGGATAGACCCGCAGAATTTCACTTTAGGCTGAATTGTCTAGCTCAGCTGCCTAGAGGCAATGATTGTCAGCCCTGGTTTCTTGACATAAACATGGTATCTTTAGTTTTTCCCCAAGGGATGTTGTGACATTCTCAAAACATTTTTTAAAACTTAATTTTATTTCCTTTTAACTAAAATGCATAAATATGATCCAAAAAAGAAAAATGACCAACATTTTAATATTTAGCTATCAATCAATTAATAGGCCTCTGTTAGCAGGCTACTATGTGCCTGGCACACTCCTAGGCACTAGAAAGGCAAATGCAAAAGTGAGATATTCCCTGCCCACATGAAGCTTACTTTCTACTAGTTGCCCTAAGGATTTCAAAGCCTTTTCTTCATAATAACCCTGAGAGGTAGATCATTGCAAGTATATTGTGTTGATGGTCGTTTGTTATAATTATTGTTTGTGAGGAAACTGAGTCTCAGAGAAATGATCTGTCAAAGGTCAGAGCTGGGATTTGAACCAGGGTCCTTCATGACTCCAAGTTTAGCCACCACTTCCTTCTTTCAAGTAGAGAGTGGGAAAATATTGCAAAAATATTTTGCAAATACTATTTTCACTTTTGTTGGGTTCTTTCCTTTGTTTCTTCTTTCTTGTGTTTTTTTTTCCTTTTGTTCTGATTCTTCTCTCACAACATGACTAATGTGGAAATATGTTTAACATGATTGTAATGTATAACCTATATCAGATTGCTTGCTGCCTTTGGGAAGGGGGAGGAAAGGGAGGAAGGGAGAAAAATTTGGAACTCAAAACCTTACAAAAATGAATTTTGAAAACTACCTTTACATGTCATTGGAAAAAAATAAAAGAAAATACTATTAAAATATTTTGCAAAAATCACAGGAATAGTGTATTTACATGTGCATCTCTGTGTGTGTATAGTTAACAACAGTAACAACTTAACCCTAGGTTTAATGTCCAAAATTTATTGAACCATTATATAACTCTGAATTTCAGTTTCATTATAAAGAACCTGGCTTTAAGATGCCTAAGGCCTTGCTTCTGAGTATTCTAACCTAATTGTACCAATGGTTATTTGATAGTGCAGAGCAATAACAGTGTTTGCAGTCACAGACAGACTCAGTCTAGATCCATGTACAACCTGAAAAATAAAATCAAATCAGAATAAGCACATTCTAGCTTTCCTTCCCCTTTGTCTTCACTCTCTTTCCCTTTCTCTAGACCCAGGAAGTCCCAACATCCCATCCAGGAAGCAGGAAGACTTGATACTTTTGGGGACATCCTTCTCTCTTACCTTTCCCCCTTTTTCCTAAACTGAATGACTGCTCACATGGCTAAGGGAAGATGGTAGTCAATAGCTCCATTCCTTCCAATGAGATGAAAAACCAGCAGGCCTTACCATCAGCTCCATCATAGCCTCCTAAAGGAGTCCAGACCTTACCATCCACCTGGCTTCCATTGCCTGCTGTTCCCCAGCACTGTCATCTGACCTACTTATGTTACCTAAGGACCCAGGACCTTGTCATTTGTACCATGGCCACACCCTTAGAACATCTAAGCCTTTCTATCTGGCTTGCAACTGAATTTTTTTTTAATGTGTGGTCTCTCCCTCCCAATTAAAGGTAGCTTTTTGAGTGCAGACTATCTAGCTTTTTCTACTTGTATCCCTAATGCCTAGCAGGGGTTAATTCGTAGTATGAGCTTAACAAATGTTTTTTTTTCCCACTTTGTTCTTCCATTCCTTCTTTCCCTCCTTTTTCTTCTGTTATTAATATTGTTCGATCATAATATTTGCCCTTAACCTTGTTATTCAACCTCCTGATTCAGCACATCCATAACCAAGAGACCCTTTTAGCTAAGAAGCAAGACTCCTTAGATAGAACCCCCTGGAACATTGTTTCGCTTGATATTTTGTTTTAATGGAACCAGTTAATAACAGGGTTGTCAAGAGTTGCTTGTCCAAAACTTTCGGTTGACTAATCAACACAACCTAACACTACAGTAGAAGAAACCCAGAAGTGTCTATCATTTCAATTGCATTGCTCACTCGACATAGTTCAACCCCATTATGAGACTGATTTAAAACTACATTTGAAATGAGTCTAAGAACCATCTTACTGTTTAGTATATAAATGATCTAAGATATAGGAGAAGGGCATCCTGGCAGTTCTACAACATCAGGAAAGAGGCAGACATTTTAATGTTGAGATAATAGATACCATCTGAAGATCCTGACCAAGTTAGCATCATGTCATGATAGAGCAGAATTCAGCAGGAAGTAGGTCTGTCTTGGTTGCTACTCTAGAAGTTTAGCTATAAAATACTATTCAAACTGTCTTTGTGCAGAAAATTACTCATCGTTTGTGACCTAATGAATATCCCTTTACTATAGAAAGAAATATGATGCCTTTGTGGAGCCAATTTGGAATTTGTATCTACTCTCTAACTAAAATTAATGACACATGTTTAGTTTGTGCTGAAACTAGTTCAAACTGGCTTGAAAGAGCTGATTATTAAATACATTTTCTGTATTAGCATCTTTACTTTAGAAATCAGCAAACCACTATAAATCAGGTCTTAATTTATTTTATTGATTGTCTAACCTTAAGAAAGTAATGGAGAAAATGTTAATGTTGCAGATTAAAGTGAAAAGGTATTGTGAGGATTTTTTTTAAACTGGAGAACTGGTTTTTAAACATTTACCAGCACACCACTAGTTTAAATACATGAGTCCTTATACTGACAATAATTTGGCTTTTATTTTCTCAGTCCTCATCTCATTGGCCTTTGACATTTTTGATCACCCTCTCCTTGATATTCTCTTCTCTCTAGCTTTTTAGGACATCACTTGTTCCCGATTTTTCTCTTAATTATCTGACCAGTCCTTCTCTGTCTCCTTTGCTGGATTGTCCCTCAGCTAGAGGGGTCTCTAAGCAGAGGGGTCCCTTAGGGTTCTGTCCTGGGCCCTCTTCTCTTTTTCCCATCAGCTCCCATGGATTTAATTACCATCTTGATGTTGATGATGATTTGCAAATCTATCTCTCTTGCCCCAAACTCTGCTATCTCCAATCTTATATCTCCAACTTCCTTTCAGACATCTTGAACTAGATATCCGCTAGACATCTGAAACCCAGTATGTAGAAAACAGAACTCAACATCTTTCCCCCTAAATAACAACATCCTCCCAGTCCCTCAGATTCATAACCTAGAAGTTGTCCTGGACTCCTCACTATCTCTCACCCCCTATATCCAAGCTGTTGCTAAGGCCTGTCTATCTCAGCTGTGCAACATCTCCCACTTCTGCTCCCTTCTCTCCTCTGACACTGCTACCACTCTACTGCAGACTCTCATCACCTTATGCCTGTACTATTGCGATAGCCTGCTGGTGGGTCTGCCTATTTGGGTGGGATCTCTCCCCACTCCAAACCATCCTCCCTTCAGACACTAAAGTGATTTTCCTAAAGCATAGGTTGTCATTTCACACACACACACACACACACACACACACACACACACACACACACACACCACTCAGTAAACTCCAATGTTTTCCTGTTGCCTACAGGACCAAATGCTCTGGTTGGCATTCAAAGCCCTTTATCACCTGGTCCCCTCCTACCTTTCTGGTCTTCTTGCACCTCCTTCCCTGACAGGTACTCTTTAATACAGTGAGACTGGTCTCCTGGCTATTTCAGGAACAAACCCTATCTTTTTGTGCTGGGAATTTTCTCTGGCTGTCCCCCATGCCTGGAATGCTCCCCCTCTTCCACTTTGACTACTGACCTCCCTGGCTTCCTTTACATCCTAACTAAAAATCCCACTTTCTACAGGAAGCCTCCCCCAACTCTTCTTAATTCCAATGCCCTCTCTCTTAATTATTTTCTATTTATCTTATACATATATAGTTCAGTTTTTGTTTGTTTGTTTGTTTTTGCGGGGCAATGAGGGTTAAGTGACTTGCACAGGGTCACACAGCTAGTAAGTGTCAAGTGCCTGAGGCCAGATTTGAACTCAGGTCCTCCTGAATCCAGGGCCAGTGCTCTATCCACTGCACCACCTAGCCGCCCCCAAACCAGACAATTTCAACACCAGAATTGGTTAATTACTAGTTAATAATTTATTTTGGCTACAGTAAATGCTGTTCATGATGAGCATTTACTAACATGTGGAGGAGTTGGATCTACAGTGAATTGAGTACCCACCTGAATGAAATCTTAGCCCCTTGAAATTATCAATATTGTTCCTAGGTTGTGATAAACTCAATTCAAATTGACATGGATGTATTGATGACCTTTTATGTTAGATACTGTGGAGATTCATCAGTACCTGCTTGTACTCTAGTTGGAAAAATAACATACAAAAAAACCTAAAGAACAAGATAAGGACATTTATCAGCAAATGCTAAGAGACTATAAGTTCTCTTAGGGCAGGAACTATGTATTTTCTCAATTTTATATTTCCCCCTCTCCCTCCTCAATCCTCCCCAACTCTGTGCCTAGTGCAGTTCTCTGCACACAGTAGGTGCCTAATAAATGTTGCTGAATTTAATTGAATTCTATGCCTATAGAAATACATATAAGTATATACATACATGAGCAGTACATATTCTACATATGCAGAATTAAATTAGAGAAATGGAATGGCCATTGTAGAATGGAAGATTTCATGAAAAAGACAAGTCTTTCAAGTTAGACTATGACCAAAGGAAGCTAAACACAGATTTTATTTTATTTATTATATTTTTTTTTGCAGGGCAGTGAGGGTTAAGTGACTTGCCCAGGGTCACACAGCTAGTGTCAAGTGTCTGAGGCTGGATTTGAACTCAGGTCCTCCTGAATCCAAGGCCAGTGCTTTATCCACTGTGCCATCTAGCTGCTCCCTAAACACAGATTTGACCACATGACCTACTACTATTTCCAGAATCAAAGGAAAAAAAATTGTCTGGTTTTAAAGCTAACCAGAACAGTGAGAAGATGAGAAGTCATTACATTTGGGTTTTTTTTAAAGAACTGGAGGTGTTTAGCCCCAAGAGAAGAGGACATAAGGATAATATGATTTAAAATTTTAAGTTATTAGAAAAGATGTCATGTGGAACAGGGATTTTTTTTTTACTTCACCTCAGAAAAGGGAAATGAGAGCTCTATTTTCCCAATATTCATTTCAAATATGCAGATTTCAGCCTAGCATAGGAAGGAACTTCCTAGCAATTGGAGTTTTCAGGTGGGTAACATTGACTGGCCTCACCACAGACCTTCAAATGGAAGCTGGATGACTAGTTGTTGGAAATACCATAGTGTGTATCCCTGTGCAGATGGGTAAGGGTTGAACTAGATGTCCTCAGAGGGTCCTCCCAACTCTAAGATTCAATGATTTTGTGCTTTCTGTTACAAACACAACTGTTGTTTTGTCATTGAAAAGAGTTGGGGGGGGCAGCTAGATGGCGCAGTGGTTAAAGCATCAGCCCTGGATTCAAGAGTACCTAAGTTCAAATCCAGCCTCAGACACTTGACACTTACTAGCTGTGTGACCCTGGGCAAGTCACTTAACCCCTAATGTACAAACTCATATATTTGAACTAATCAGAACTGGGCATGATTAATTCATGCAACCTGGAGGGGTGGAGCAGGGAAGGGGGGTTGTTTGGCCTGTGGGGGTATGCATAAAGCTTCTGTGAGCCAGTTTAGCTTTAAGAGGTTCACAAGAGTGAAGGCTGCCTCCCTCTCCTTATGATAGATTTTGAAAGGGATTCAGCTGTGCCCCATAGGTTATAAGGAGACACTGCTGCCTGCAATTGATAATTATTCCCCAGGTTCACCAGGAGGCTTAAGGACATATATTTGATGGCAACATTGGAGAAGGTGTTGTAGGCATGAGCCTGTGGTTATATCAGTCCTTGAGTGTATTTCTGAGAAAAAGAAATGCATCAGAAAGATTGTCAGTAGAAAGAACAATAATACAAGAGGAAAAAATGCATCGGGACACTCATCCACAAAAAGGGGAGGTAACATTGTTGGGATTTGGGGAAGGAAAGGGAGTCGCATGTGTAAGGGGAGGTGCAGGAGACTAGAAGCTCTGATCATGTCTGAATCAGTACAGTAAAGTCTGTAAATAGAGGTACAGGAGAGGACAAAGTGTGTGGGGAGCTGAAGTCCCAGTGCCCGGGAGTTTGAAGTCACAGTTGTAATTCTGGAAAAGGAAGACAATGAGTTGACCCTGGCAAGTGAGGAAAGTGGTGTACTCCAGCTTTGTATTGAATCCTGAATTAAGAAGGACTGTGTGGGGAAATGAGGAAAGAAAAAATTGAGGAGCAATGATGAAGGTGCCTGATCAGATTATGTATTTATTTTAATGGCAATTATTGACTTCCTATACTCTTCAGATAAGATGGAACTGTCTAATAGGTGAACCTCTAGTAACAGGGTATGTGGATGAGAGCAATAGCAATAGTGTGAGTTGGTTTTGATATATTAGTATACTGGCATGAGCAGGATTGCAGGAACAGTGTTACCACAATCAGGGCAGTTGATCTTTGGGGCCAAAAGGTGGGGGCTATGCCATTTATCCCTTTCTCATCCCTCTGCTATTTAAAAATAGCACTTTGTATTTATTTGGGATATAGATTATATTTTTCACATATGTACACAATATTTTGCAGATAGGATTAACTTTACAGGGGCTGCTTGTTTTTTCAACTCTGCATAACTAGCACAGTGCCTTGCACATTGTAGATAATATAATAAGTGCTTGTTGATTAATTGAATACCAGCTCCTCACCCACACTGGAGCTGTCTGTAAGTAGCTGATAGCCTGAAATATCTGGGGTGGTATCTAGGCTGGCCCATTATACTGTAGTGACTGATATGTGTATATTCATGAATGATACCAAGAGAACCAGGTGAGACATCTTTGTGACAAACCATTGAGGAGTTAGAGGTTTGGTGTTCTTGAGTAACTTGTGTGTGTGTGTGTGTGTGTGTGTGTGTGTGTGTGTGTGTGTGTGTGTTTATAATTTTCTCTGTGATATACATTCCTAGAAAAGCCTTTTACACTGGAATGGGCTATGAGCTTCTTGATAATCTTTGTAAAAGAGTACGCCAGTAGGGGGAGCAGCTAGGTGGTACAATAGATAAAGCACCAGACCTAGATTCAGGAGAACTTGAGTTCAAATACAGCCTCAGACACTTGACATTTACTAGCTGTTTGACCCTGGGCAAGTCACTTAACCCTCATTGACCCACAAAAAAAACCAACCAAACAAAAAGAAAATCCAGGATGGATAAGTACAATTATTATATTTATTTTTAATCCTACCCTCCCCTATGACCCTCCCCCCCACACACACACCCAACCCCATGGTATACAGGGACTTACTCATTGTTGAGCTTCAGTAAATATTTTTTAGTTTGATTTGGTTCCCTGTAGTATTTTATGGGGGGAAACAGTGCCCTTCTGCTTTTCAGTTCAGATTGAATGCAGACAAAACCCCATAGCTGTACTAACAAGCCCTCTTAAGAATTGCTATGACAAAATGGAAACAGAGCACATGCTCACAGATAAAGGAATAGCTCCACAGTTATAGTACATGAATGTAATGGAAGGTTACTGGTGCTTCAAGAAATAGTGAATATGATGAATACAGCTACTCATGGAAAATGAAATTTGCAGATCCAGGGAAAAGATACACACAATGACTACAATAATGTGGATTGGAAACAACAAAAAAATAACACCAGCCCTGGATTCAGGAGGACCTGAGTTCAAATCTGGCCTCTGACACTTGACACTAGCTGTGTGACCCTGGGCAAGTCACTTAACCCTCGTTGCCCCACACAAAACCCTAAAACAAAACAACAACAACAAAATAATCAAAGCTGAACACTATGGATGTATGATGACCAATCTTGCCTCCAAAGAAGTGATATGGGAAGACACACTCCACTCCTGATTCTTTTTATAGACAGGTAGTGATGGGAATGCTATAATGTTAGACTCCTTTGATAATTTAATTAATTGTTAATTGTTCGATTGTTAATTGTGCTGAACTAGAGCTTTTTCCTCTCTTTGAAAACTCTTTGTTATAAGGGATGCCTCTTTGGATGGGGGAAGTGAGATGCATATATTGGGGAATATGTAAGTGATAGGAGGAAAAATGTATCAATACAAATTTATTTTCAAAAGAAGAATTGTTATGGAAACTGATATCAGAAACAGTTTTAAAAAGAACATTTATTCTAACTCATGATCATCACTTATGGGAGGCAGTACACCATAAACACAAACTAGATTTGGGGTTAAGAAACTGAGGGTCAAATCTGAAGGAATCTTATGTCATCTAATCCAACCCCCTCAGTTTAGATGAAGGATGTCTAAAGAGGTTAAGTAACTTTCCAAGTTACATGCATAGTAAGAGGCAGAGATGAGAGTTGAACCCAGATGCTCTGACTCCAGAACCAGTGGGCCTTCTGGATAAAAAGCTGGGCTTGGAGTCAGGAAGACCTGAATTCACATCGGGTTTCAAATACTTCCTAGCTCTGTGGCCCTAGAAAAATCATCTAATCTGTTTCCTCATCTATTAAATGATAATAATTGCACTACCTCCCAGTATTGTTGTGAGGACCAAATGAAATATTTGTAAAGTGCTTAGCCCAGTGCTACATAAGGTAGAAGACCCCAATAAGGTTCTCTCTGGACCTCAGTTTCTTCACCTGTAAAATTAGGGATTTGGACTAAAGAAAATGAATTGACTTGTCCAAAGATGTCTCGTCTCTACATTATGTCCCTTGCCTGGGACTTTGGTGGAGAAAATTGCTAATATAAATCTGAATTATTATGTATGAAACCCATTACAGTCTATTCATTCTGATAAGCCACTTTAAAAGAAACCACCACCACCACCCTGCCATCAGATCTCTCCTTGGTGCTGAATCCCAGAGCTCTAGGCTACAGAAGATTCTGTGGTTTCAGTAACCATGCCTGCCACCCATTCAAATTTGCAACCTGTTAATTGCTCTATATTCATTTGTATGATAAGTGGTGGGTTTCCTTGATTATGATTGAATCCCTGACCCTGTATTCCTGGAAAAGTGCAGCTGTACACAGTTCTTGATTGGATTGCATTGCCACAGGCCTTGTCTTAAACAGGTTAGAGGCTGACAAACACAGAGGAGGATCAATATCCATTCTTCCTCTCATTGACAAGCTAATCTTTTCAGTAAACATTTCATCAGTACCTGCCATTTGTATACATACTTGCCACATGGGGATGGGAGAAAGCTGGGCTTTATAAGGTTTAGACCACTAATAAATGAAAAGACAACAATACAAATGGGATAGATCACCCAAGCAGAGGTGGGTTGTTTTTTCTTCTAGTAATTGGACTTTGCTTAGCTACTGGGAGAAGCCAAATATATTTTAAACAGTTTGATTTTCAACTAACTGTGTTCCAATTGCTGTGGCCCATTTCCACTTAAAGGACTTCATTCACTTTTGTTACTTATACTATTTGGAAGCCAATTCTCAAAATTAAGTTGTCTAGATATCAAAGTTCAGTTTGGCAAAGTGGTACCATCTCCCAGAAATTAGAATTCCTTTTATACAAAAAATGTGACATAAAGTTATGACTTAACTAATTCACACACTTATTCCATATTTATTAAGCACCAACTGTGTACAGAGTATACTGTGTTCACAGCATGTACTTTGATTAGAAAGAAGCTTTGTACTGAGGAAGGAAAACGTAATTCCATTCCATATATGCCAACGTTTGTGCTAAATAAGAATTGTCAGGTGGTTAATATAACAAACTAAACCATAGAGTCCTAATTTTGGAAAGAATCTTGGAGGTAATCTAGCCTGACCCTTATTTGAGGCATGAACCTGATGTTTAAAATATCCACAACCAGTGGGTTTCTAGCCTCTTCTTTAACATCTTCAGTAACAAGAAACTCAATTCTTCTGAGAGCAACTCATTCCAGGTATAAACAGGTTCAATTGTTGGGAAATTGTTCCTTTCTTGATTAAAATTGTTCTTTCTTGATCAGCCAATCTCCATTAGCTATCATTCTATATCTCTCTTCTCTCTTTCATGACTAAACTCCTTGCGAATGCTATGTACAATGGTGCCACCACTTCTTTTCTTTCATCCTTTTCTTAACCCTCTTCAGTCTGGCTTCTGTCTTCATCATTTAATTGAGACTGGAATCTCTAAATCTCTCTCACTCTCTCTTTTTTGCGGGGCAATGAGGGTTAAGTGATTTGCACAGGGTCACACAGCTAGTAAGTGTCAAGTGTCTGAGGCCAGATTTGAACTCAGGTGCTCCTGAATCCAAGGCCAGTGCTTTATCCACTTCGCCACCTAGCTGCCACCCCACCCTTTACTGGGGGGCCCCAGTAATCTCTTAATCACCAAATCTAATAGCCCTTTCTCAGTCCTCATCCTTTTTGCCTTCTCTGGAGTCACCTTCTTTTCATTGATATTATTTGCTGGGTCTTCATCCAAAAGTTTTTTTAATTATTTTTGGAAAATGAAAGCTTTTGTTTTTAAAAATGGCTGAACAAAATGTAGTATATGATTCTGATGGATTGCTACTATGATGATCTCAGTGATCTTAGAAAACATGGAAAGACTTGCATGAAATAATGATGAGCAAAATAAGCAGAACCAAGAGAATGTTGTATACAGTAAAAGCAATATTGTTTTAAGAACTACTTTGAGGGGGCAGCTAGGTGGCGCAGTGGATAAAGAACCGGCCCTGGATTCAGGAGTACCTGAGTTCAAATCTGGCCTCAGACACTGGACACTTACTAGCTGTGTGGCCCTGGGCAAGTCACTTAACCCCCATTGCCCTGCAAAAAAAAAACAAAAACAAAAACAAAAGAACTACTTTGAGTGAATAGGTCATTGTGACTATTATAAATACCCAGATTAACTCTAAAGGATTCGTGAAGAAAGATGCTATCTGCATCCAGAGAAAGAACTGATAAATAGAAGTATGTATAGAATAATTTTACATACATATACCTATTTATGTTTAATGGTAGCCATCTCTAAGGCAGGGGAGGAAGAGGGAAGGAAAAAAAAGAAATTACATGGTAATTTGGTTGTATATTTAGAAGGAATAGAAAATTATACATAATGGATTTATAGTTTGTGCAATCATTTAAAAAATTATGCTATGTTCTGGAAATGCATCTTTTCTTCCATAAATTAAAAATAAAATATTTTTTAAAAATTAAAGTTTTACTTGTAACACCTAATTGTATCCTATGGAGCCAAGCATATCCTAATCTCTCATCCTCGAGACACCCCTTCAAATACTTCGAAAACAATTATTATTTCTCCCTTAAAATTTCATGACACTGATCTCTTCTGGTTCTCTTCCTACCTATTTGATCACTGTGTCTTCTGAGAATTAATCTTCATTATCAAGATCTTCCCTGGTGGCATCTGCTAACCTTGGGTATCTCATAATGTTCTGTATGGATGGTCTTCTCTTCTCCCTCCATATTATTTTACTTAATCTCAACTCCTGTGATTTCAATTATCATCTCAATGCAGATGGTAGCTATAATTATTGTCCAGCCCTAACCCCTCTCCGAACCCTTAGTCTTTTATCTCTAACTGTCTATTGGACATATCAAACTAGATGTCCTATAGACATTTTAAACTGAACATGTCTAAAGTCAAAATCATTTTCTCCCCCTACCCCAAACCCTCCCATCTTCCTAACTTTTCTATTACTATCAAACACTTAATCTTGCAGGCTAGCAACCTAGGTGCCAGCCTCAACTCCCCGCCCCTCTTCTCTCTCTCACCTTCCATATTCAATCTCTTGCCAAGTCCTATGGATTCCACCTTTGTAACACCTCTCCTACATGCCCACTTTTCTCCTTTATTACTGTCACATCACCATCCCTCCAGGATAGGCTCGCATCTTCATATGCCTGTACTATAGGAATAGCCTGCTGGTTGGTCTCCTTGCTGCAAGTCACTCCCACTCCAGTCCATCTTCCAGCTGTCAAATTGATCTTCTGAAAACACAGGCTTGACCACATGACCTTCCTCTGACCCAATCTCCTCCCCAACTCCATTCAATAAACTGATGGACTACATACTACTTCCAGGATCAAATATAAAATTTTCTGGTTTTAAAGCCCTTCAAAGCCTGTGTCCTTACTACCTTTCCAGACTTCTTACACTTTACCCACCATCCACATAGTCTGTAATCCTTGTTATTCTCACACTACACACTCTATCTCTCAACTCTCTCTATTTTCAGTGGCTGTCCCCCAAACCTGAAATGCTTTCTTTTCTCATCTCTGGCTCTTAACCTCCTTTAAGACACAAACTTCTACCTTCTACCTTTTTCCTGGTCCTCCTTAATAATAATGCCTTCCCTGTAATCATTATCTCCAATCTATCCCAGTTGTATCTTTTGTATATTGTCTCTCCCATTACAGTTGTCCCTTCCACATTATGGGGCTTTGGAGCATGGTATCCTCACAATCTGGAAATCCAGGTTAACTTTTTACCTTTGTACCAGAGAAGTCTGATTATTTTCTTTTTCTTTTATGGGGTATTTACAGTACCTTATTATGCAATTTGGGTATATGTATATGGTATTAAAAGATAAAAATATGTTGATATTATATATATATAATGCATTTCTGAGTTTCCAAACTTTTACTGTGTCATCTGTTGGCTTTCATGTGTTATCTGCAGCTTCTGCAAAACTCCCCAAAAATTCCCATTCAATTTCTTATGCCAGCCCAGGATATATTGAAAACTGTGATTCAGAAAGTAGTGATGTGGAAGGGATTATAGATTGTAGTTTGAGTTCCTTGAAAGCAAGGGCTGGGTTGATTTTGTTTGGGGCTGCCATGTCACATTGTTGACTATATTGAGCTTGCCTTCTATTTCAACCTTTAAGTCTTCAAATAGAATATTTTCTAGCCCATTTTGCAGTTGATTTTTTAAAAACTCAAGTGTATGATTTTACATTTATTCTCACAAAAATTCATTTTATTAGATTTCAACCCATTCTTTTAGTCAGGTACCTAGATCTGTTATCCAATGTATTAGCAATCAACCAGTTTTCTTTTTCCTTTTTCTTTTTGCAGGGCAATGAGGGTTAAGTGACTTGCCATGGGTCACACAGCTAGTGTCAAGTGTCTGAGGTCAGATTTGAACTCAGTTCCTCCTGAATCCAGGGCCAGTGCTTTATCCACTGCACCACCTAGCCTCCCCCTCAAAGTAGTTCTTAAAACAATATTGCTTTTACTGTATACAATATTCTCTTGGTTCTGCTTATTTTGCTCATCATTATTTCATGCAAGTCTTTCCATGTTTTCTAAGATCACTAGCTGTCCCCTATCCACCAGTTTTCTAAGTGTGCCACATCTGAATTTCCATTCAAGTACTGATAGATGTGTTGAACAGAACAGGTCCAAGATCAGGATCTTCCATCTTGCCAAAGAATGAAATTAAGTTAGTCCAGCTCTTCCATCCTTCAGTAGGTGCTTAAGGAGCACCTAATATGTGCTCTGTAAGACATTACAATGAGTACAGAAAGCCCTTGAAAAGTTGGACAATGTAACATGGTGGCTATAGAAATGTGAACAATAACTAAAGTTATACAAGCAAGCTACAGATAACGAAAGCATGTAAGTGTTGAAGATCCATCAATCGACAAACATTTATAAGTGCTTATCATATGCCAGGCTCTGTGCTAAGCACTGGAGATACAGAGAAAAAGCTAAAATTGTCCCTGTCTTCAAGGGGCTGACGTGTGGAGGATACAACACATAAGTAGAAAACACATAGATAATCTTAAAGGGGAAGGCACCAGCAGATGATAAGACCCAAGTCTTGAAGGAAGTCAGATTCTAAGAGACAGGTGAGGAGGGGGAGCAAGAAGAAAACAATGCAATAGGTTGAATAATTATTAGATTCCCAGCGCTTTCCATTGATGTACCTATGAATAGGCACATTCATTCAAGTAATGGTATAGAAAGCTATATGTTCTAGTATAGGCATGCTCATTCAAGCAATGTCCTGTAATAAAATCACCACAGTATAAAAATGCACAAAATCACATAAGTGAACAAAGCTATCTTCTTCCAAGTACTTTGTTATGCCTACTCACATGAAGAAACAAAATAACAAGAAAGATCTAGTACCTCTTTAACCTATTCATACACAATGTGGAAATGTAAATAATGCACCATTTGGTTAAACAACAGAAAATGAAGCATTTTTAAATCAATGCTTTCCTTCCTTCTCTTCAGTTCAGGCTGGACAGTTTCATAATAAATCAATTTTCTGATGACAAAGTCCAAAACTACCTCTTGTCTAACATAAGGAAGTATGGTCTATTTCCCATATTCACACCAAAATATATCTTGAGTACTCAAAGACAATAGTATAGTAGAAAGAATTTGGGCAGTATCTCCACATTGAGTGAGGTGCTCTGTATGATCATAAAAAACCCTGAGGAACAGCTATTAACCAGATGGCCTCATCACATTATCCGTGGAAGAATCAGGCTATACTTTTCATAGAAAGAGACAGGTGCCTTTTGCCTATACCAAAGGACACTTTGGAGTGAACCCTACTACCAGGGAAATAAAACTGCTGATGAGTATGGCCTAAGGTCCTCATTCCTCCAACTTCCAGCCAACAACTCTAACAGCTTATAGGTCATCTGGTCTACATTGGAAAGTCCTATAGAATGCCATGATAAAAAGCCCATTCATGGCTATTAGGCTTCAGAACCTGGACTCTGTCATGGCTCTTGACTCTTCTCTACTCTATTACCTAAAAGGGTTGAGAATTAGACATGAAAACCATAGACACTGTGTTCACGTGACGCCACCAAGGCTGGTATCAATGTGGGATTCTGGTCAGGACAGAGCAGACCACAAACTAAAGGGTTCTTGCTGAATCACTGTGGAGGAAGCTGGAAGTATGGGGGGAAGTGAAGGGCAAGCAGGGAGACAATCCTCTTAGCAGAGTCTTTTTTTTTAATCATAAAAGTATTTTTATTATTTTCCAGTTACATGTAGAGTTAGTTTTCAACATTTGTTTTTATAAGGTTTTGAGCTCCAAATTTTTCTGTCTCCCTCCCTTCCTTCCCCAAGACAGAAAGCAATCTGATATAGGTTACATATGTACAATCACATTAAACATATTTCTGCATTAGTCATGTTATGAAAGAAGAATCAGAACAAAAGGGAAAAACCTCAAAAGAAAAAAAAAAGTAGAAACAGTATGATTCAATCTGCATTCAGATTCCACACTTCTTTTTTTCTGGATGTGGTGAACATTTTCCATTGTGAGTCTTCTGGAATTGTCTTGGATTATTGTATTGCTAAAAAGAGCCAAGTCTGTCACAGTTGATCATCACAAAATGTTGGTGTTACTGTGTACAGTGTTCTCCCGGTTCTGCTCACTTTGTTTAGCATCAGTCCACTTACGTCTGTCCAGGATTTTCTGAAATCTTCCTGCTCATCATTTCTTATAGCATAACAGTATTCCATTACATTCATATACCACAACTTGTTCAGCCATTCCCCAATTGATGGGCATCTCATCGATTTCCAATTCTTTGCCACCATAAAGAGAGCTGCTATAAATATTTTTTGTACATGTGGGTCCTTTCCCCTTTTTTGTGATCTCTTTAAGCTACAGACAAGACCTAGCAGTGGCATCACTGAGTCAAAGGATATGCACAGCCCCGTAGCCCTTTGGGCATAACTCCAAATTGCTCTCCAGAATGGTTGGATCAGTTCACAACTCCACCAACAAAGCATTAGTGTTCCAATTTTTCCACAGCTTCTCCAACATTTATTATTTTCCTTTTTTATCACATTAGCCAATCTAATAGGTGTGAGGTGGTACCTCATAGTTGTTTTAATTTGCATTTCTCTAATCTAGTGATTTAGAGCATTTTTTCTTATGACAATAGTTTGATTTCTTCATCAGAAAATTGCCTGTTCATATCCTTAGACCATTTCTCAATTGGAGAATGACTTGCATTCTTATAAATCTGATTTAGTTCTCTATATATTTTATAAATGAGGCCTTTATGAGAAACTCCAGCTGTAAAAATTGTTTCCCAGCCTTTTGCTTCCCTTCTAATTTTGGCTGCATTGCTTCTGTTTGTACAAAATTTTTTTCATTGAATGTTATCAAAACCATCCATTTTCCTAGCAGAGTATTGATGAATTTAGATATCTCCTCTTAAATATTCCCTACTCTAGAAATCCTTAGGGGTCCTTTTAGGTTGATATTAGGTTTTTGGCACAAGGAAGTGGAGGAAGAACATTCCATCTGCACTTAGAGTGAGACATCCTACTCTCCCAGAAGAGCTACTGTCATTCACTGCTACTTTTCTTTAATTTGCCCCCTCTGGTTAACTCCATTATCCCCTTATTCTCCTAATTCCAATGACACGGTCAAGAATTCTAAGAATAAATCACCTCCAGCTCTTTGAATGTTTCTACCTCACCAGCACCTTCCCTATGTCCCAGTTTAGTTGTGTTCACCCTTTCTTTTCTACCCTCTGGAATTACTATACCATAATTAAAACTTTCCCTCATTCTAGACTGCTAGCAGAGGTTTCTTCCATCTTTTAGAACTCACAGACTTGCATCCTTGGTACCGAATATTCATTATTCCATTGCCACCTTTAGACTTTGTTCTTTCAAACTTTACACTATTCAAATTCATGACCCAAATTAAATATTGGTGGCTATTTACTGGTCCTGTCTCATGTACCCTACATAATCTTGTCATCTCTGACATTAAAAGCATTAAAACTCTAATGACCAGACTCTAATCTAGGACAAGCCCAGGAAGACCAGTCATACATCCAAGTTACCATGAGACCCAATATAACACTTTCCCATCCAACTGCATTTGGAATAAGTTGGAGTCTAAGAATTAATGGAATTTAGAATGCAGTTAAAATGATCCTCTTAAAAAAACCAAAAGAATGTTTTAAAATGGTGACTGGATTCACAGAGAGGCCCACAAAAATTTATTTTAACCCATAACAAGATGTGCTTATAGCATCATTTCTTAGGGAGGAAAAAGGAAATCTACATTGCTTAGAAAGTAACCTGATTCTACTGGGAAAAAGGAAAAAAAGATACTGGATTGGGAATCGGGAACCCCAGGTGCTAGTTTCACCTGTGCTACTAGTTTGTTATAAGACTTCACCTAAGTTGCTTTAACTCTCCTCAGCCTCGGTTTCCTCCTTTGTAAAATGAAGGTTTTGTACTTGGTGATACTCAGGGTCTCTCTTAGCTTTGAAAATGTGATTTTAATGGTTCAGGATAGCATCTGGTCCCAATAGGAAACTCTAATAACATCAGCTTGAATGGGGATCTAATATTCATTGTGGTGAGCAGAATATTCATGACTCTGACAAAGGCAGCTGAGTGCCTACACTGAAACACAGATTTAAATTTATTAGAGAAATGGCTGCAGTCCAGATGTTCCTACAACAGAACTGCCACCACCTTTCCCGAGACATCAGCCAGACCTGACAGCTGGAACACAAAACAAGTTTTTAGTCAGAATCAGGTTGAGAAAGGTTTGGCTTGGCTTCTTTTGAATACAGATTTCCAAGCTGTTTGCTTTAAATCAAGGTAGATTTGATATAAAAATCACTGGCAAGGCATACTCTATTTATTTTTTTTCCTTCCAGGTACACATTCTTGTTTGATATGACCTTACATTGGAGTTTTCACATCTCAGAAACAGAGGTTACATTTTTTAGAAAATGTACAGAATGCATAAGAAATACATTTGTAGTCAATGTTTTGTACTATCTTAGCTATAAATTTGAAATGTGTTTTCAAAACATTTTAAAAGCAGACTGCAAGATACTTAAATATCAGTTTATACTTCTAAGGCACCTCTTTACTGTCCTCTGCCTGTTTATTAAGAAACTAAAAAGCTAACTTTCTTTCTTTTTCTATTCCTAATTACTTCTTGAATTAGAATTAATTAGTTCAAAGGAGAAATTAAATCCAATTAAATTTTTAGAAACTTTATTCATTCATATAAAATATTAATTTTAAAATCTTCAAACTTTTCATAAATACCTTTTTCATTTTTTAGACCACAGAGATTTCCTCATATGAATTCCTACTCCTCACAGACCCCTCCCTGGTAACAAAGAAAAACCATTAAGCAAAACCAACTGGAGTGTTCCACCTTACACAGCATTTCACACTCATAGTTTTCCACCCCTCTACCAAGAAAAGTGTCTCATCGTATTTTTTTCTAGAACCAAGATGGTCATTGCAATTAATTTGAGGTCAATTTTTTTTTGGTGTTTTTATTTACATTATAGTACTCATTTGTATTAGTGTTCTTGTTTTACTTCATTCTATGTCAGTTCACACAAACTTTTCCATGGAAAAATAGATTTTATTTTAAATTTGCCCTCTTTTAATATCCTTAGAAACTACTTTTATAGTCAGTGCTCTCCTCTTCCCCAGTCCAACTATATTACTTTAAAGGAAAAAGTGTGGAGCATAGATTATATGGTGATGCGGTAATCATACCAAGTGATTTATTAAATAAGGAAGTATTGAGATCTCAGTAGCAAAATCTAAGTGTAGTCTCATATCATATTTATACTATGAGATACTTGGACTAGTCTTCACATGTAGACAGAGTAGAGACCTATTATCATACCATAATCTGTTACTATCTGGGTCCTATCCCCTCTGATACTGACAAAACCTGGGAAATGGCAAATAGTTCTGCAGGAACCACACTAGCAACACAGACTCATTTCCTTGGTGCTTTCTGTGCCTCAATCATGAGACAGCTCACTACTCAGCCTAATGCAGAAGACTAAGCCCAAGGACAGAAACAAAACTAGAGACAAATATGAGAGATACTTAGGGCTACACCTGTAGACATGTTGATTTCTTACAAGGCTATACCTGGCTCTTCTCTCCATCTGGAAACTTCATGGTTTTGCACAAGCAATAACATGAGGGCTAGCTTCAAACACTGGCAGTAAAATCCCTATTTATCCTGGCTTTTATGTGCTCTCTGCAAGCATCCTCAGTGTATGAGAGAGTCTGCCATCTTCCTCAAGGCTATTGACCTTAGCTGCTGCCTTGTCACTCACATAGCTCTGTCACCCTGTGGCTGACAATGGCATTTTAGGTGATATGATTTTAGGAAGTCACAATTATCTTCTATGATTTACTGCCATCATGCCTGAAATCCCAGCATTGGAGAGCCATCCCTTTGAATACATCTCATCCCAACAGAAGACTCCTGGAGTTTTCTGTTAAATTGAAAATATCTTTTAAGGAGTAATATGCTAATCCTTATCATTTTTCTCCAAAATACTGACAATAGTAGCACCTTTCTCATAGGGTTATGAGGATTAAATAAGAGAACAGTTGTAAAGCAATTTGTAAACCTTAAATCTCTATAAAATGCGTGTAAATAATAATAATAATAATCATTATGATTATTATTACCAACTTATTTCCAGATTACTCTTCACAGTGACAGCCAGGCTTAAACAGGATAGACTAGATTTTGTTAGATGGGAAGGTTGAAGGGAAAGGGATATTGGCAGGGGGCACTATCCTGAGAAGGGTTGAAGGAATGGGAGGATGAGCTCTGCACATAAGTTAAAATAAGCAGTTTCTTAATGGGATTTAAGGATTGCTGGGAATCCCCACTGCTCAAAAATAGCTCTGTCCCAGCATGAAAAATCCTTCACTTTGTCCCACTATCTTAAATTCCACATTTAAAAAAAAATCCTCTTTTAAGATAGAAAAATACTTGGAGGCAAGGGTTGGGGAGGCACGGAGGTGGGGGGAACATTCAGTGTCTTTCTTATCATGAGGCTTTTTTCAGGTGTCTAGTCTTCCTGTTGCCTCTCACTGAGGTGTTCCAGGCAGGTCAGCCTTTCTCTGAAGTGCCCTTTGTTTCCCAATGGCCTCTTTCCTCTCTCGCCTTCACTTCAAATCTCCCATTCTCTCAAGGTGCTTTCTGCCTTGGCAAGGTACTAGAAAAAAGACAATTTATTTAGACTAATACACACTCCCCAGCTGGATTCAGTGTCACAGTGGAGATAGGACTGTATAACCAAACCAAACAGGATTATTCTTTGCCCTCCCCAACATACTTTTTCTGTTTTCTACTTCTGTGCTTATATATCTATTCTTGGAATGTTTACCACCCCCTCTGCCACCATCTAGCCTGTTTTTCCCCCCTGAGATAATCTTTTTTTTAAAAAAAAAAAGTTTTTTGACATCTTCCATTCCCCTAATTTTTATTAATCTCTTTTAAAATCATCTTTGTTTTGGAATATATTCCTCCCCACTCTCCCTAATTAGAAAAGCATCCCTTGTAACAAAGATTTTAAAAGAAAGAGAAAAATAAATAAACTATTTTGGAGTTGTTCCACACCTTAGCAATGAAGGGAGAACATGCTTTTTTCCTTCTCTCTTAAGAGAAAGTCTGGCAAATTTGTAATTATGCAGCATTCAGTTTCATCTTCTTTGTTCTTGCTATTTACCTGTGAAATTTCTATCCATCCATTAAAACTCATGGTCCTGGGGGACGGCTAGGTGGCGCAGTGGATAAAGCACCTGCCCTGGATTCAGGAGTACCTGAGTTCAAATCCGGTCTCAGACACTTGACACTTACTAGCTGTGTGACCCTGGGCAAGTCACTTAACCCCCATTGCCCTGCAAAACAAAACAAAACAAAACAAAAAAACTCATGGTCCACCTCTTCCACTAAGCCTTCCCTGACTCCCCACCTCCTAGCTCCAGCTAGTAATTACCATAACTCTCTGACCTTCTTCCCCACCATAAGACCATTCTATTTATATTTTCTTTCCTAATGTATTTTGTGTACATCACATCTTCCTACTGGTTCCATAAAAGTAGTGATCTGGGATTATCCAAGTTTTATCTTTTCCCAGTGCCTAACAATACTTGGGCAGCTAGGTGGCACAGTGGATAGAGTGCCAGGCCTGGAAGCAGGAAGACTAATCTTCCTGAATTCAAAGCTGGCCTCAGACACTTACTAGATGTGTGACCCTGTGCAAGTCACTTAACTCTGTTTGCTTCAGTTTCCTCATCTGTAAAATGAGCTAAAGAAAGAAATGGCAAACCAGTGCCAAGAAAACCCCAAATGTGGTCATGAAGAGTTGTACATGACTGAAAATGACCGAACAACAAAAGCACAGTGCTAGCTTCAGGACGACATGTTTCTCCCACTTACTAAATTAGTGAATTGAATCACACAACCTGATAAGGTAAATGGGAATCCAAATGGAGATAATAATAGATTTAGAGCTGGAAGTCTTTAGAGGTCATCTAATCTGACCTCTAGTGCTTAGCATGGTGTTTGGCATCCGGCAGGAGTTTAATAAATTTCAAATGACTGAGTGACTGGCCAATCTATGCTAACTCTCAGTGCACAATGCCTGGCATATAGAAAGCACTTAATAAATGCTTGTTGACTGACTCCTCACTTGATTGAGGCTCAGAAGTAATGTGACTTGTCTGAAAGTTACGAAAGCAGCAAACAATAGAGCCAAATATAGAATATTGGTCCCTGGACTCCATATTTACCACTGTACTGTTCTATCTCAGGAAACCGAGGAACAAAAAGAATTAATGACTTGATTAGGTTAGCCAAAATTGACAAAATTAACAAGCCTCAGGGTCACTGTCTCCTATGCAGATGTAGTCCATGAAAGCAATAGGAGGCTCCAGGTGGTAGACAGGGCACTAAAAGTGAAATCAGCAGACCTAGGCTGGACTCATCGCTTCACTGCTTACAACCATATAACACTGGGTGAATCACTTAAGTCTGTTGTCCTCTAAGTTTTCTTAGAAGTAAGAACTGCTTGAAGATCATGAACCTGGGAGATTGGGAAGATAGTGGTTCCCTCAAAAGAAAAAGAAAACTTTGGAGGAATAGTTTCAAGGTAGATGATAATCACTTCTCAGGTTTCTCATCTCCAAAATGGGAATAATAAACTTGTACCCTTTATTTCTCAAGGCTGTTGTCAGAAAAATTATGTATAATCAAAGAAATGTGATTAGATTTATTGTTATCTAATTATAGTGTTGAAAGGTCAGTTCTACATGTCTTCACCCCCCCCACCCCCAAATCTGTTGCCTAGGACTGTCAATTTCACCTTTGTAACATCTCTTTCATATGTCATCTTCTCTTCTCTGACATCACCACTACACTGGTGGAGGCCCTCATCTCCTCATGTCTCACCCATTATAATAGCTACTGCTTGGTCCCCTACAAATCTCTCCCCACTCTAGTCCATGGTCCACTCAGTTGCCAAAATAATCTTCCTAAAGCACAGGCTTGATCATGTCACACCCCACCTATTCAATTAACTCTAGTGGCTCCCTATCACTTCTAGCATCAAAAATAAATCCTATGGGGGGCAGTTAGGTGGCATAGTGGATAAAGCACCAGCCTTGGAGTCAGGAAGACCTGAGTTCAAATTTGGCCTCAGACACTTGACACTTACTAGCTGTGTGACCCTGGGCAAGTCACTTAACCCTCATTGCCCTGCAAAAACCAAAACCAAACCAAAAAAAAAACCAAACCCACAAAAAACACAACATAAATTCTATGTTTGGCATTCAAAGACCTTAATGACCTCCCTCCCCACTCCCACCCTTTCTAGTCTTCTTATACTATCTACAAGTCCCCCACTCCATCTGCAGTTCTGTGATGCTGGACTCCTTGTGGACTCCTCAAACACATCACTCCATCTCCTGACACTAGGCATTTTTATTAGCTGTTCTCCATGCTTAGAATGTTCTCCATATTCATTTCCATCTCTGGACTTCCCTGGCTTCCTTCAAGTCCCAGTGAAAATCTTACCTTTTAAAGGAAGCCTTTCCTGACCTTCCCTTCCCCCCAACCCCCATGCTAGTGCCTTTACTCTGATGATTATCTCCAATTTGTCCTGTATATGTTGTCTGCATGTTGTCTCAAGGTGAGAGCCTTGAGAGAAGAGAATGTCTTTTGCCTTTGTAAACCCTGCCCCAAACTCTTAGAGGCAGCTAGGTAGTGCAGTGGATAAGTGCTGGTCCTAGAATCAGCACTTAGGAAGACCTAAATTCAAATCCATCCTCAATTACTAGCTGTATGACCCTGGACAAATCACTTAACCTCTGTTTGCCTCAGTTTTCTCAATTATAAAATTGTTGATATTTGTAGAATGAGAAAAGTCAAGGATTACTTGGAAATCATAAATCTGGGAGATTGGGAAGATGGTGGTACCCTCAAAAGAAAGAAAAGGTTGGAAGAATAGCTTTAAAGGGTTATAATCGCTTCTACCTTGTGAATGCTGAATTTGGGATGCCAATGAAACATTCAGGTGATGTCTAAAAGGCAGTTAGCAATATGGGACTAGAGCCCAGCAAAGGGATTAAAGGCTAAATATATAGATTTAGTAGTTATCCATTTAGAAATGACCATTGAAGCCATGGGAAGAGATGAAATCACTAAAGGAGAGAGTGCTGAGAGAAAAGAGAAGAGATGGGAATAGAGAAAGAGGGAGAAAAGCACTTGGAAACCCAAAAGCATTATATAAATGTGTGTTATTATTACCATCCAAATGAAAAGCAGTGCTTCCCCAGAGCTGGATGTTCACCATGGTGAAGCTAAAACACAGGGCTTGCACTGTGGAATTTCATATTAAGTGAATGAAAACAAAATCAGATTTGTATATGCGTTTCTATAACCTGAATTCCTGAAGGAAGGTGAAACCAAACCTAAAAGGAGATGTTGGAAGCAAATAGCCAATTAACATTTAACAGCCTGAAAAGGGGTTTAACTTTGAAGCATTTTCCCCTTAATTAATGGCTTCTTTTGAGGTTATTGAGTTAGGCTGTGTAGGTCTGAGGGCTTTCACTTTCTAGCCTTCTCAATTAACAGACCTTTGTTTGGCAAAATGTAGGTTTAAAGTAATTGGGTGTACAAATTAAAATACTATGTTCCAGAGGAAAAAAAATTGTTCCCATAACTGTAGGTTAATTGCTAGTAACTGTTGCTCCCACGGCCTTGGTTATAGTTGATGAATGGCCTTAGAAGACAGTAGAAAAGGTATAAGGTCTGTGGAAGGATTATTAGCCATTTTAACTCTTAGCAGTAAAGCCGCTCAGTGCCCTGGGTTAAGCAGTGGGAAATTATAAATTCAGGTAGCTTGATTTGGTAGGGTTCATCCTAATGTATTTTTTTATCCTAATGTATTTTAAAATACAAATACAGTATAATACCACAACTGCTAAAAAGAAATATAATTGTCCATTGGATTTAAATATACTCTCTAGTTATCTTTGACTTTCCTTCTACTGATGTGTGGACGAACAAAACTTATCTTGGTACTGTTGAAAAATTAATATAGTTTTCCTACCCATACTCCTACAAGATAACAAACAGGTCAGAGACATCAATAATATCATCTACAATGTGTTCACCCAGATCAGAGAAGGCTATTTCTGCCTCTCCTACCAGAAGTATGTACCTCACAGAAACCAGATCAGAGAATGAATAGGAAAAACACAATAACAATTTATTTTGTCCCAAGAAGAAACCATGATCACATACAGACTCCCCTCCTAAGAAGGGAGCTCCAGAACTCCTACTTTCTGAGGGTATATAAGGGGATTTTTTTGTCCATGGGTTACAGAGTGTTATCAGTTTCAATAGTACGATACAGAAGCAAAGTCAGTTTAACAATTTCAGTTATAACAAGTATGGAGGAAATGCCGAAGCATCATGATAAGATTACAGGATTCCAAAAAAGGGTTGGCAGGTATGAGGTTGCCCAGATTTCCCCATAAGATAGGGACTTGCTATCCTTATGGAAGAGAAGTTACCAGGTAGGAACTTTTATCAGCTAGCTATCTGGGTTCAGTTGGGAGTTCAATTGAAGGACATTTTGCTCCTATTAACTCAGGCTTTCATAAAAAACACTTTTGGATTATAAGGCACCTCCGTCAAATCCAGGTGACCCATAAATTCATATTAAAAGTATTTAACAATTTTTCCCTGGGTTCTTCTCCCTTAGCTGGGAATCTGAAGACCAGATTGCTGTTTAGCTGGGGTTTTTTTGTTTGTTTGTTTGTTTTGTTTTTTTGCGGGGCAATGGGGGTTGAGTGACTTGCCCAGGGTCACACAGCTAGTAAGTGTCAAGTGTCTGAGGCCGGATTTGAACTCAGGTACTCCTGAATCCAGGGCTGGTGCTTTATCCACTATGCCACCTAGCTGCCCCCACATTGCTGTTTAAAGTCTCTACAATTGATAGTGCAATGGGTAGAATTGTAAAGTTGGATAGGAGTTTGAATCTTGCCTAAGATATTTACTAGTTGTGTGACCCTGAACAAGTCATTTAACCCTTGTCAGCCTCAATTTCTTTACCTATAAAAGTGGAAATGATAATAGCACCAACTTTAAAAGGCTATTGTGAGGATGAAATGAGATAATATGCTTGAAGCATTCTTGCAAACCTTGAAGTCAGTTAGTAAATAATAATTTATTAAGCCCCTGCTATGTGCATGCATTGTGAAAAGCACTGAAGATAGAAAGGCAAAAGTTACTAGCTTGTTCTCAAGGAGCTCACACTCTAATGGGGAAAACAACATGTAAACGACTATGTACTGTTGAATTTTAAATATATAGTTTAATCTGCCTGTCTCCTACAAACAGAATTAATAAACAGATCAGAGAAATTATAATATCTCCTACAATTTGTTTCTATACCTGTCCTCCTACAAAAATAATAAACAGATCAGAGAACTTGCCTAAAACCAGATCAGAGAACTTAATGTCTCCTACAAGATAAACCAGATCAGAGACAGACAGAAAAAAACAACCCATAATACCAATTTAATTTTGTTCCAAGAGGGCTCAGAGGCACTTTCTTGGGAAAGAAGATAGTAAATAAGAATTTCAAAGGGACATTTATAAATGTTTTTGTTCTCTTGGGGAAAGTAAATAGGGACTATCTGGTTTCAGTTTGAAGTCTTTGAGCAAAGGGCATTTTGCTCCTATTGATCCAGGGTCTCATAAAATCCATTTGGATAATAAGGCACCTCCATCAAATCCAGGTGATCCATATATTCATATTAACAGTACAAACAAGATAAAGACAGGATAAATTATAAATAATGAATAGGAGGAAGGTGCCAGAACTAAGGGGGATTGGGAAAGGTTTATTGAGAAAGGTAGAATTTTAGCAGGAGGTGGTAAATGAGGAGAGAGAGAGAGAGAACTCCAGACATGAAGGGCATGTCACATGGAAGGAATGGCAAGGAAGCTGTCACTGGGAGCAATTGAGGTGTAAGAATAAATAGTCATATAAATAAAAGGATAATCAAGAGAAAGCGGTATCATAAAAACCCAGAAAGAAGAGATGAAACAGAGGTTGATCAACAGAGTAAAATACTATAGAAAGGTCAAGAAGGATGAGAATCGATAAAGGGCCATCAGATTTAGCAATTAAGACATCCCTAGTAGTTTTGGAGAGGAGTTTCAGAGTGAGTGATTAAATAAACTTGAATGTAAAGCATCGAAAAAAGGAGAGAAGAGTAAATAGAAGTAATGAATACATAGCTTTTTTTTTTTAGGAGTTGAGCTATGAAATAGAGAAAAGAGATGGGTGATACCTTGAGGGGATGGTGGGAACCATTGAACTTTTTTTTATGATGAGTTCATGAACATGTTTGTAGGCAACAGAAAAGGAAGAAGTAGAGAGAGAAAGATTAAAGATTACAGAGGAAATCCTTATGGAGACATTCTACTGGAAAATACAGGAAGGGTTGGGTCAAATTAACACATAAAGGAGTTGGCCTTGGCCACCTCAAAGACTGAAATAAAGGAGGGAGAGAATGGAGGGTGATGTGATGGCGTTTTGAGACAAGGAACAAAGATCAAAGTAAATGGCCTATTTCTCAGTAAAATATAAGGTGGTTTTCTACTTTGATATGGTATAGGAGGTATGAGGAAATGAGCTGGCAGCAATTCTAAGAACTGGCAAATCACTTCATGTTTCTGGGCCTTGGTTTCTTCACAATGTAAGTGAGGGAGGCAGTTGGTCTAGCTTATTAAGTCTTTTTTAACTCTGACATTTTATGATTTTTGAAGAAAAATAGGAAAAGCTAAACAAAGCCTATTGACATAACCCTATGCTTTGTTTCTATTTGTTTGTTTTGCAAACTTTAAAAAAAGTTTCAAGTTAAAATTTTAAAAAAATATTTGTATTTTTGAAGAAAAATATCCAGAATATATAGTATAATTTGATATCTGGTAATATTAGCCTTCCTTTGTTCCTACTATTGTCATTTTTTTCCTTTGAGGTTTTTGACCTTTACTTCCTCCAGATAAATTTTGTTACCATTTTGTCAAGATCTATGGCATAGCTCCTTGTTAGTTTGATTGTGATAATGCCAAATCTGAAAATTAATTTAACATCATCAATTTTGTTATATCAGCATAACCCAATGATGAGAGTTTAATATGGTCCCAATTATTTGTCTTTATTTCTGTGGGGGCGGGGAAAGTGTTTTGTGATCATGTCACGTAAATCCTGATGCTGTGGTTATGTACTTCTACATACTTTATACATGATTTAGTTATTCTGAATGTGATTTCTTTTTCTATATCTTCCTATTGGGCTTTGTTAGTAATATAAAATTTGTTGATCTTTATGGATTTGTTGTATATCCTACTACCCTGCTAAACTTATTGTTTCAATTAAAAGTTAACTGAATCTTTAGATTGTTTTTAGGTAAACTATATCATCTGCAAATTACAATAATTTCATTTGTATTTTTCTATTATCCTTCCAATTTCTTTTACTTTTTTGTTTCATTACTATAATTAGGATCTCTAAAAGTATATTAAATAATATTGGTGCCAAATGGACATCTTATTGTAAAGGTCTCTAATATTTCCATCTTTAATAATAAAGTCTAGTTCTTTGAGTTTTGTTTACCATTTTGAGAAAAGGTCCATTTTTATTCTTACACTTTTTAGTGTTTTTCATTGTAAATGAGTATTATATTTTTTAAGTTTTAAAAATACATCTATTAATATAGCTATATGATTTTAAATTTGTTTTTTGAATTAATATGGCTTATTAAAATTATGCTAATGCTGTTGACATTCTTGTTATAAATATAACCAATTACAGTCAATAACCTTTGAATATGTTGCTGTAATCTCTTTGCTAATATGTTATTCAATATTTTTGCATCAATATTCATTAGATATCTTGGTCTAAAGTTGTTGTTTTTCTTAATCTGCTTTATCTCACCCTGGTTTAGGTACAGAGACCATATTTGTTTCCCAAAAAGAATTTGACCAGATACACTGCCTCTCTATTTTTTTAAGTAGTTTGTATATAATTGGAATTCATTTTTCTTTGAATATTTTGTAAAATTCACTGTAAATCCTTCTGTCCATGCCCCCATCACAAGTTCATTAATAGTTCTGTTTCTTATTCTGAAATTGTGCTACTTAATTTCTCTACTCATTCTGTTAATGATTGTTTTATTTTTGTAAATGGTAGCTATTTCATCTATTGTAACGTAACCTTTTTTCATTTTTGATAATGGTTATTTGCCTTTGCTTTTAGAATCAAATGAGCTAATCTAGCTTAATTAATTAAGTGGCTTTGGGGGAGGCTTTCTTTTGTTTATCCCCTTTATCTTCAAGGTATCTATTTTTATATATATGTAAGGCTTTTTGACATTTTTTTCTTAGTTTTACTTTTAGTTAGGTTTTTTTTTAGTTCATCTTTTTTTTAATTGAGCATGTTTAGAAATTTAAATTTCCTCCTATGCGTGACTTTGGCTTCATTCCACAAATTTTGACATATTGTTTTGATTTTCTTTGATAAAATTTTTATTGTTTCTATAATTTATTTGACCCACTTTTTTTTTTAACAATTTTCACTAGTCTCCCATTTGTGGAACTGTCTCCTCATCTCTACCCCCTAATTTTCCTGAGTTACTTCAAGTCCTAACTAAAATTATACCTTAATCTTAGTGCTTTCCCTCTGAGATTATCATCATTTATCCTTGTTATACAACAAGATTGTTATATTGCCTCTATTAAGCTGTAGGCTCCTTGAGAACAGGGCCTCTTAGTTGTCTTTCTTTGTACCCCAGTTCTTAGCATGGTGCCTGATGCATAGTAAAGGCTTAATAAAATGTTTGTTGACTGATGATATTATTTAGTCTCCGTTTGGATCTGAATCTTTTCTTCAAATTATCCGTTAATTATCATTTTTGCTTTATTGTTACTTATGGTCAATAAAAGATGTTTAATATTTCTATCTTGCTGCATTTGATTTAATTTTTATTTTAGGTGGAATGCACAGTTGATTATATATATTATATATACACACATATATACATTTGCATGTATATGCGTGTACATATATACATATATATATATATACCTGTCCATTCCTATTTAATCATTATCAAAAATCTATCATATCTACCCTTTCTAAAATTCTATTCAGTTTTTATATCTTCTATATAAGTATTTCTTATATTTTGATTAGATTTGCCCAAGTCTAAAAGGGTCACATTAAGTTCCCCAACAGCTATCGTTTTGCTATTTCTTCCTGTAGTTTAATTGGATTTTCCTTTAAGTCCTTAAGCTATCATTGAGTGACTATATGTTTAATAATATTATATTTTGTTATATATGATACTTTTAAACATAATGTTGTTTCCTTGCTTTTCTCTTTTTATTGTGTCTATTTTTATCATAACTTTGTCTGAGATCATGATTGCCAACCCCCCTTTTTTCTTCACTGGAGGCATACCAGATTCTATTTTAGCCCTTTTCTTAAGTCTGTGTGTGTCTTTATGTTTATTTCTTATAAAAAACATATTGTTGAATTCTGCTGTTTAATTCACTCACCTACTTCCCTTTGTTTTGTTGATGATTTCCTTTTATCTATCCCATCACTCCTCAGTCTTTTTTTTGCTGGATCATTATCCATGTCATGCTCATGAAATGAGTATACCACAAGGTTCTGTCCTAGACCATCTTCTCTTTCTTGGTAACTTTCTTTGTCCTGGTGACTTCATCAGCTTCAGGGATCAGCTATCATCTCTACACAGATACCTCTCAGACCTATAGATGCACCCCTAGTCTCTCTCATGACCTTCAGTAATGCATTACAAAGTGGCTATTGGACATTTCAAACTGGATATCCCATAGACATCTCAAACCCAACATATGCAAAACAAAACTCAGTGTTTTTCCCCATAAAACCGACTCTTCTGAACTTCCCCATTTTTCCTTCAATACATATAAACATTCATTTCTAGAAGGTAAAATTAGCTTATAAATCCATATATCTCCTTAATTTGACTTCACATGAATATCAGACAGATGGTAAGTGGCCTTCTGGACACATCTGGAGATATATAAAATGAACAGATTTGCCAACAGGCCCCCTTCAGAAAAGAGACAGTAAGTCCTATGTATTTCTCCCCTCTATACTTTCTACTAATTTTGGTTGTTAGATCAGTGATAAAGTTGTTTTCATCCCTTGCTGGAGTATCTTGATATAGCCTTCTCCTCAGGTTCCCATTACATTTCTAGACAAAATCAGATAATGTGATTCAACCTGAAAAATATTCAAATCTGTATAAAAATGAACTATGTTGTAACAGAGTTCTATTCCACATCCTAGTTTGTGTTATTTTATGGAGATAGTCTGTAGATAAGTGCTTTAAAAATCATTCTTTCTTTGCAGCCAAGTACATACCTATCCTAGATTGGCAGAGACTATTTCTCCACTGTTCTAAACAAGGAGTTTTGCTCTTTGCCAAGTGATTCACCATAAACAAAAGGTTGTTTGACCATCAATTACCCTTAACAAAACCCTACTTATAAAAGGAAGTTCTTTCTGCAAAAGAAACTGAATAAATGCACTAACCCTTTGAAATTCAAAGAGAGATTATAATCTGGGAACAAATTATTTCTGTTATTTCTATCCTAGGTTTTATATATGTGCCAAGGGACATTATCAAGACTTAATAACCCCGTTCTTCACCTGAAGGTCTGATCTATTACATAAATATGTAAACACAAAATATATTTTAATAAAACCTTCAGAATGATGTTTACTTACCAAGTCAAGTTGACAAGTATTTATTATGCATTCTGCTAAGCATTGGGGATACCAAGAAAGGCAAAAACAGTCCCTTGCCCTCAAGGAGCTCACATTCTAATGGGAGAAACAACATGTAAATAATGAGGTACACACAAGTTATATATAATACTAAGTAGATGGAAGATAATATCAGAGGAAAGATACTAGGCATGGGGGATTGCTGGAGAAAAGGCCTCTTGCATAAAGGGAAATTTGAACTGAGTCATAAAGGTAAGCAGAGGGGAGGAGAAAAAGCTATTGTCAGTGTTTTGGGTGGGAGATGGAATGGCATGTGCAAGGTACAGCAAGTAGGTCATTATAGCTGGTTCAGAGAGGGGATTAAGTATAAGAAGAGTTGAAAAGTAAGTTGGAAGAAGCCAGGTTTTGAAGGAATTTAAATGTCAAATGAGGACTTTATATGTTGAGTGTTCGTTGGCTGGTTACCTACGATATATTTAATCTGGAAGTAATAGGCAGCCACTGGAGTTTGAGTCCTAAAAAGTTTTTCTTAAAAATGCTATTAAACGCAATTCATCTAATGTATAGTGTTTAGCTTTATTTCAATGGGAATAAGCCAAATTAATGAACCCATCTGGAAAACCATCAATATGCCAGCCAGTTTCCCACAACTCCATTGTTAGATATAGGTAAAAGATGTAGGGAGTCTGTAGGAGCTGGATACTTATGTTTTCCCCAAAGTTTCATACCCTTCTCAATCCCACATCTCATCCAACTCAACACAATCTCAACAAAACCAAGTCACTTTAAAAGTTCCTTCAAACTCAATTTCAATCATGCACCTCCACCAATGAATGGTAGGCATATCCCAAAGACTCTATCTTAAGTCCTCTTCTATTTTCTCTATAGACTGTCTCATTTGGTGACCTCATCTGTTCCCATGGGTTTCATATCACCTCTCTGGAAATGACATAGTAGTTTTCTAATATTATGTAGTTAATAGTATAGCAGACAATCATAGAACCATGGGATCATGGAATTAGGGCATGAAGGGACACTGGCAGACATCTAGTCCAACCCCCACCCCACCCCCACCTCCACCATTTTACAGATGAGGAAAGGTTGTGAATTGCCCAGGGTCATCCAGGTGGTAAATGACAAAGGTGGGATTTGAACCTATGTTTTCTGACTTCAGAAGCAGTGTTCTTTCCATGCTACCATATTGCATAATTAAAAACATTATGGTTTCTAGTTCTGTTACCTCAAGTGATTTGTACTTTGTAGCCATTGATGTGCATTACTTAAATTCTCACCATGTATCATAAGGGCATCAATCCTACTTTTGTTAGAGTGAGCTAAATTTTAAATCCCAGAGGCAAAATTGTACTTCTCTATTTGAGAACATATAAGCCTGATTTTGTTTATGAAAGAGGTAATTAAAGGCAGGCTTGGGTCCCTTGCTTATATTATATCACTTATATTAAACTCTTAACTGTCTGGATAAATATCTCATCCCATGCCATGTGCAGTTACTGTGATTTGGAAAGAACGAAATGACTACTCAACAGATTTCTGGTTTTGCTGTAAAAATACATCAGGAATTACCTCTGAGTCTCTGCTGTCTGACAGAGGTTTTTAATCTTTTGTGTGTGTGTGTCATAGACACCTTTGGCAATTTGGCAAACCCATCTCAGAATAATACCTATCATATGTTTTACATATAAATAGGTTTTTAAATACCCAAGATAAAATACAGAGTATTTAAAAGCAAACCAATTATATTGAAATGCAGTTATCAAAAAATATTTTGTAAGTTCATACACTCAAGGTTAAGAACCCCCACTGGATGACGTCGAAACCTACTATTAGCTATAAGACCTGGTATACATAGTGAAGAACTAACTACCTCTATTAAAGCCACTAGAAACTTTAACCAAAATCTCAGCATGAGAAAGTAGAAAATAAGCAAGGTGGTACATTCCCAGTTTGAAGCTTAGCCCAGTTCCCAGCACATTGTTGGTACTTACAAAATGCTGATTGATTTGCTTTATCTTCACTTCATAATGCAAACAAATCTAAATAGCATTGTGATCTTGTCCAAAAATCAAGTCAAACATTTAGTTTCTAGACTGAAAAGATGGAATCTCCTGTAAGAGGGCATGAGGATATGTTGAAAATATGAAACTTTTCTTGGAAAAATATTAAGTACAAAATGAATTCTTGGCATTTCCAATCCAAGGGGTATCTATCTAAAGCCCTTTTATTGAGGTCCCCACCTAGGTATGCCATATTTGTCCATAAGGCAACAGAGACTGATGGGGGTTAGGGTCAAGGGAAGCAGTATATTTTAACAAAAAAACTAATTCCAAAGAAGAAAACAATAGTAAGCCAATTGCTGAAAAAATATCCTAAACACATTGGGGTGGTTTTTTTTACCATTATTGAAAATTAAGCTTGACTTAATGGGGAAAAAAATTGTCAAGAAAAGGGATAAGGTATAGGTTTTCTATATCCAAAGAAATCAACTCCCAAGAATAAGTGAGACTCATAAAAAAGGCATAACTGTGATCTCACAGATATAGGCTGAGTACTCACTGAGGCAGATTGAAAACCAGTCATACCTGCCGATCCTTTTTGATGCTTCTCCATTTCTCCCCATAAATTTACCACAAGGATACCACCCAAAACATATCATCCAGGTTCAAAATAGGGCAGACAAAAGAAATCAGAAAAGAAGGAAAACCCCAGCAGCTTCTCTCTATTTTGGGACAATTAAAGCCAGTTAACAAAACCTAAACTATTGCTCCCATTCATAAAGTAAAAATTGGCCCCCTCAGTTCCTCAGAGATGATTCTGTATCTATCATTACATAGGTATTATACTCTAGGCACCATCAGGACTGTTAAAACCCCTTCTTCCTAACATGGTTTCATATGATTTTCTGAACTTAAACATGATCCCAAGGATAAAAATCTATAAAGAGGCATAAAAACTTTGTGAACATAATTGAAATCTTATCACTATCTTATCATTAATTCTATAACAATGGACCATTGAAATTCAGTTGAGTGCATGTCCATATGGATTAACTGCTTCATTTGAATGTTTCGCAATTTGGGCATTATAAAAACCCACCAGAGAAAACAACCATCAATACCAATTCATCATAGCTACAAAGCTGTGCCATGATTGTCCCTCAATTTCTATACACAATAATAATCAAATGTGCCATGGATAAAAATTGTCCTCAACTAATATCAACAACTTGATGTTACCCCAAACAATAAATGAATGTTTCCAATTAGACTGATTTCAAACCCAATTTCCATCTAATTCTAATTTTGAAGTCCATCAATTTCATATTACCTGCAAAGAATGTAAATTGCTTAGACCTAGAATTCTAAATATAGTATCAATTATTCACTTGCCAGAGGGTGTTAACAAGTCCCTCAGATAAATGTTCCCAATATCTGGTACTCCAACTCCTTGAGGTTAGAGATTCTTTTGCCTTTTTTTATCCCCAAAGGATTAATGACTATTTATTGGCTGAATGACTGATTCCAGCTCTCTTTTCTCCAAATCCAAACCAAGATTCTAACATGTATTCAGTTAAATCTGAAGAGCAAAAAGTCCTCCTCCCTTCACGAGGAAGATCGGTCACTTCATAGTTTGCTTCCTTGACCAACTGCAACTTAATTTCCCCCCCTTCTGTTGGAATCTTAAAATATGCAAAAGGAACTGCAGGGGCAGCTAGATGGCACAGCGGATAAGCACCGGCCCTGGATTCAGGAGTACCTGAGTTCAAATCCGGCCTCAGACACTTACGAGCTGTGTGACCCTGGGCAAGTCACTTAACCCCAATTGCCTCACCAAAAATAAAAAAAAAAGGAACTGCTTTAGGTCTCTACATTACTTCTGTCAACTTGGAGTTTAACCTTTTTTATAGGTTTAATATGTCAGTCTGTTCTCAACTCTTTCCATTCTCCTTTTGTTTTCTACAATATAAAAGTATATTTCAAGTTTAGTCTGGATCCTTTCATCATTCAATAAGCAATGACTAAGCATTTACTATGGGTCAGGCCATGTACCAGGCTGTTGACATACAAAAAAAACAGTTCTTGCCCTGAAGAAGCTTCCATTCTATTGAGGGAAATAACACATAAACATATCCATGATACAAAGTAATTTAAGTAGCAACTAAGTAGTAAAAAGGACTAGCAAAGAAAAGGAGGAAAGAATCAGGAAAAGCCTCAGGTGGAAGGTTGCTCCTGGTGGATTTTTGAAAGAAGCTAAGAATTCTAAGAGGCAGAAGTGAGGTTCCTCACTCCTGATAGTTCCATATACCTGGGACTGGTGGCTTTGTGAGTGGAACATGTTCCACTCACACAGTCACCAGTCCTGGGTACTTGATGTATTTATTTCTGGATACTTGCAGTATTATTTTCTTTGATTATGAAAGTTTTTAATTTTAGTTATGATATGGTTATGATTTTCCTTTTGGATTTTCTTTCAGAAGGTGACCTGTGGATTTTTAAAATCTATCTTCATTATTTTTGTGAGGAAATAGGTATAGATCACCTCAAAAGAAGTTCTTTCAGAGGCAGCTTTGGTATAACAAAAAGCCTTTATTGCATTCTCAGGAAAGAAAAGCAGTAAGTGAGTGCAAATGCTGAAAGCAAGCACCTTGTAAATATCCTGCACCCTGATGCAATCAGTCTCTCCTCTGATCCACCATAGGTTGCTAGGCAGAGGTTCACAGTCTTCCCAGAAAAGTTCTAGCTAAATCCTCCTCGATAGGTTACCCCTTCTATACATGATTAATATTGGGGTGGAGATTTTAGACAGGGGAGGAGAAATTAATATTAATGTCTATTAAGCAAGTGCAGTAGAGACTAGAGTTAACCTTTTACCTACTTTCTCTAGAAAACCAGCAAGAGCCAGTTCAAACTAGATTTTATCCCTAGCCCTGAAAAACTAACTTTTCTCTTTCCTGGTTTGATGTAATTCACTAGATAATATTGTCTGTTGTTCTCTATATGGGCATGTTTTCCTTGAGAAGATCTCCTCATGTATCAAGTTATTCTGAAAAGATTCCACCATGTATCAAATGATCACCATTTCTCACAGTTTTCACCAAAAAAAAAAAAGTTTCATCAAGTTCAGTTCCATCAAGAAAAAAATCCTTTCCTTTCTTTTTCTATCTTTCCTAACTTCTCTCTAAACATTATCATTATTATCTTTCAATCCCTATGAGTTGCATAGTGAATTTGAAAACCACTATATTGAATTACATTTTTATTTATTTTATCAAACGTTTCCTAATTATATTTTAATATGGCTTGGGTCTTACTCAGCATGAGTTTGACACATCCATGTAATTTTATATTAATGATTAGAGGGTCATTAGATGAGGTTATCTCTAGTATAGCTTTCAAGGAATTATGTATTATTTTGACTTGCATAAGGGATATATTGCTAGAGAAAAGTCTTTGAGGTAGAATTTTGTTCAGCTTAAATGCTGTCTTATAGTGCCCACAGGAAGTGTGGGGTCTTATAGTCTTTCCATCTTTCAGTCAAATGATCAGTTATGAAGATGTTGAATGAAGCAGCTGGGTGGTATAGCACAATAGATGATGGCACTAGGCCTACACTCTGGAAGGATTCAGTTCAGATCTAGCCTTGGACACTTACTAGCTGTGTAACCCTTGCCAAATCACCTAAACTGTGTTTGGCTCAGTTTCCTTAACTGTAAAATAGGGTTAATTATAGCACCTACCTTGAAGGTTTTGTAGTGAGGATCAAATGAGATAATATTTATAAAAAGCATTTAGCAGAATACCTGGCACATAGTAAATAGGTGCTATACAAATACTAACTAGCAATTAGGTTGTCCACTATGGAATATCACACACAAAAGCCTCCCCATTCCCCTCTAATTTCCTCATCAAGGACATCTTTAATGAATGTACAAATTATTGTCATAAAATGTTATATGGATGAGAAAATAGGAATATGAATCAGTTGATATTGTCTATTTGGAGTAAAGATTTTCCCCCCATGATTTTCATACCTTTCCCATCTTTCAAATATCTTAAAAACAGATCCCTCAAAATTGTTTCATCTCCAGCATGGATCACCTCCTTCCATACTTGTTCTACTCTAACTATACTTTTCCCACTTTTGTTTTCTTCAATTTTGACTTCCTCTATAAGGACATTAAGGATCATAATAGTAGAGTGTAAATGTGGATCCAGTCACAGTGACAGTTAAAATAGCATATTGTAAAAATCTTCACACTTCTTTAAGAGCTCTCATTTATTTGTACACCTAGTCTTCAAACCCCCTCAGGATGATGTAGGTAGTTCCATAGTGAGCTGAACAGGGTTGTTTAGTCTCTTCTATTCCCAAACCCCAACCCTATTACTAGACTCATTGTCTAGATGAATTTCCCACTATAAATATTCACTTTCTATTCTGGGAATTTGCGAGAAAAGGATCTCTCTTTCTCTCTTCCCATTTATTAGGTCCAAGCTCCTAGCCAGAGAATATTCCTACAAAATACCTCAGCTTTAGATTTCTCTTCTCTCCTCTCTGGGGATGCTCCCCTCTCAATTACCTCCTCCTAACTGTATTTCTGGTGAGTCAACCCAGGCAAGCAAAAGCCTATGGTTAACATTATTCATAAAGACAGAGTCAATGTGGATTTTTTTAATTTAAAAAAAATTATTTTATTTTATTTTTTAGAGTAAATGTTTAAAACAAAGAAAACCAAACGAACTTTGCCTGTGATCAAATGCAAGTCTTCAGGCTTCCATGAAGGAGCCCAAGAGGAAAAAAAAAGATACACAGTCACCACCCTGTGATGGCTCCCTCTGTTCCTCTTGATTTTTTCAGCTCCTTATGTGAGTCTTCCTTGTATCCTCAGGAGCTGAGTTCCTCTTCAAGTCTGAGTCTTAGCTGTGTAACATGAATGACTCCCATTTATACTTGGCATCTGTAGTCTCTATCACCTCTGCTTCAAGGCTCAACATCCTTGGCTGGTTTTATAACTGTATTTTAGTTTGTTTCAGAAAGAGGAGTGACCTTATTTCATTGGTATATTGGGAAAAGAGAAAAATCAAAGAAAGAATAAGACAGCATGGTGTTGTGAATAGAACACTGGACTTGGAGTCAGTAAGACCTAGATTCAAATTCTGCCCCAGATTCTTACTAGCTGTATGACCCTAGGCAAGTCATATATAAGCTATCTGTGTCTCATATGTTACCATCTTAACATTCATTCCTAGCTTGAACTTATTGTTCTGAGCTTGAGCTTTCTTGACACTCTTTGTATTGAAATATATTCATTTTACATTATATATTCTTGCTTCTGTCTTCTGTACATATCTTTCAAAATCTAAATTAGGCAATGACCCCATTTTGGTTTCTTTAAGCAACTCCCCCTTTTCATCCTTGTAGTAATTATTTCTTTTTGTGCCTTCATAATTTTACTCTTGAAGATTTCCCTTTCCTCTTGGACCAACTTTCGTTATAATATTTTAGACCATTGGAGCCTACTTGTACTTCCTCTGAAATCTATTCTCCCCACTCCAAATCAGGATACCCATCAGACTGGCTTTCCTCTCCATCTCTGTCCCAAATTATAAGATGGAATGATAGCTTTCTCACAAGACTCCCCTAATTTCTACCTACAATAACTAGTCCTTCTTTGTTGGTGAGATTCAGGTACAGAATAGAAATTCTCCTTATTGTTTAAGGGTGACTAAATGGAACAGTGGATAGATTTCCGGGCCTGGAGTCAGAAAAGCTCATATTCCTGAGTGCAAATCTGGCCTCAGACACTTAATAGCTATATGACTCTGGACAAATCACTAAGCACTGTTTGCTTCAGTTTCCTCATTTGTAAAATGAGCTGGAGAATGAAATGACAAACCACTCCAGTATCTTTGCCGTGAAAACCCCAAATGGGATCATGAAGAGCCAGACACAACTGAACAACAATTATTTAAGTTCCTCATACCTTTTAAAGGATAAGATTATTATTAAAGCAAATCAAGAAAACATTAACTCTTTTGGGGGAAAAGGAGAGATGGAGCAAATTCCAGCAGATAACTGTTCCAATTATTGAAGTCCCTAATCCTACTATATCATACTATCATACCAGGCATGCAATAAATTTCCCAAATTCCTTACGTATTTCCTCTTTCCATCCAGGCAGTCAATCAAATACTCCAAGGTCAAAATTGTTTCTGTATCTGTCTCCATTGTTCTTCACCTAATTGGAATGTACAATACCAACCCATTCCACTTCCTCCCATTCCTGGATTTCTTCACATTAGTATCCTCAATATGCAGTATACAGTTCCACCCCACCCCCTTTTTACTCATCCAGTTCCTATTGAATATATCCTCCAGAACTATATTCCAGGAATGAGTCCCATCCCACCAAGTCTCAGTGATTCCTATGTGGTTATCTTGATCTCTTTGTGTTAAGACCTCTACTTCATCGGTTTATCTGAAGGAGTCACCACTTTTTTATTACCCACATTTTGTCCATTTATAGATAAATACCCGAGGCCATGAGTTTTATTGCTGATTCTCTTCTTGGACATTGTCTCCTGTGAATTATCAGTGCTCTTTGAGCTATTTTCTTCTTCTCTTGCAATTGACTGAGATGTCTGGGATTTTCTTCCAACCTGCTGCTGCCTGTGCTATCTGCTTTAGCAGATGTGTGTGCCTCTGTGTGTGTGTGTGTGTGTGTGTGTGTGTGTGTGTGTGTGTGTAAATTTTTACCTCTTACTCCATTTCCAGTTTAAAGATCTCATAATAAGATTGACAGGACAATGGGCAAGTAAATTCTTACCAGCCTTTTGTTACATGCTCTTCATCTATGGTCAGGAGTCTGTCATTTCTATATTTTAAGCGGCAGTGTAGCATAGTGGCTGGTTGGACTTGGAATCAGGAAGAAGCTGACTTCAAATACTGCCTCTGGCTTACTAGCTATGTGACACATGGGCAAATCATTTAACATCTCTAAGCCTCAGTTTGCTCACCTATAAAATGAGGGTTTGGGTGCCTACAGGGTTTTCATCATAAACTTATGACCCTCAAATGAAATAATATATATAAAAAGTGCTTTGCAAACTTTAAAGTGCTTATCATTGCCTATTATTAAGTTGTGCTCCAGAATCCCAAATCCTTGTGCCATCTTTTTAGGCTATTGCTACATTCGTCAAGATCAAATCTTACTCATCTAAGTCATACCTAATGAGATAACATTTGTAAGGCATTTAGCACAGTGCCTGGCACAGACTAGGCATTTGATAAATGCTTATTCCCTTCTCTTACTAACCAATAGAGAATTGAAGTGGACTGAATTTCTCTCAAGAGAGATGAGGGGTATCTAAAGGAACACTAGCAAGCTATGGACTTTAGTGGAAATTTGCATTTTGTATAAATATATAAATCTACCCAAAACGATGTGTAAATTGAAGGCACAATTTTAAAGAATATCTCAAGTTACTGACACATAAGGAAGGATTCCTGTGAAGATGAAATTAGATTAAAATTGAACTTTCTCTTTCCTTAAACCAACAGGGGTTTATGACAGTTGGTTGTCATAAATCATTTATTTAATATTACTGAGAATCAAAGCTGACTCTGAGTGATCTCCGCTATCCTAAAATGCCAGTGCTTCTCCCCATCCCCAATTGATTGTTCCAAATGTTAGAATTTTTTAAAAAAACGGTTCACGTTCAAAAGCATCTTTAAACTAAGTTTTGTACTTGACTTCTTATTGACTCACTGCTTCTGGAGGGATGGGAATAAAAGGCCTAAGAAGTGCTTTGTTTGAGTACAGTACCCTTGGTGATTTACACACATCACATGTGGCCCAGACAGACAATGAATGGAAAACTAGAGCTGTTCTTTTCTGAGGCTGATTTTTAAAAAGTCCAATACTGCCATCTACTGAGAACTGGTTGGAAAAATACTAGTTAAAAGATAACTTTTTCTAATTGACTGAGTTTAAGAAAATTATATGATTGTAGACTGAGAACTAGAAAATAACAGTTCCTGGCAAATAGTAGGCCCCTAATTGTTTACTTGTTAACTTTACCTTAAAAGTCATGAGCTAAATACCTTCTGAGGTGAGGCCTGCAAACTTCAAGTAAATTAATTCTTTTGAAGAATCTTGAATCAATTAAACTCAACACACAATTATTACAGGTTTACAATGGTGCAGTGCACTGAGCTGAGTGCTAGAAATGGAAAGATGAAAAACAATAGTCTGTGATATGCAGACCTGGGGCAACACCACTAGGATGGATTGTGGCAAAGACTCCACTACATGTAGAGAATGCTGCCTTGAGAGGGAAATCATCCCATCATAGTATGTACTCTCTGCATCTGTGTTGAATGCCATAGCTTTAGACCATGGTCACAAACCCCATTCCCACTTCCCATCTTTGGATGAACTCTTGCTTGACCTCGTACCTGGTTATCTCTCAGTTACTTTGTTTTATCACCTCTAGAATTGGGTTCTCAATCTCCAGGAGGGTTCTTTTTCATTTTTTTCAAACCTTCTTACTTTCCCTTAATTACCAACAGGTATCAGACCTATTCCCTCCTAGCAGGTTAAAAAAAAGTCACCTTGGGGGCAGCTAGGTGGCACAGTGGATAGAGCCCCGGCCCTGGAGTCAGGAGTACCTGAATTCAAATCTGGCTTCAGACACTTAACACTTACTAGCTGTGTGACCCTGGGCAAGTCTACTTAACCCCAGTTGCCTCACCAAAAAAAAAAAATGGATGCAAAGTAATTTCGGAGGGTTAGGGGGTGTTGGGGAGGGGGTCAAGAAAACTAAAAATTAAGATTGTCGAGGAAAGATTTTGTGTAGTAGAAAGAATTGGTGGGGGGGGCAGGGCAATGAGGGTTAAGTGACTTGCCTAGGGTTCACACAGCTAGCAAGTATCAAGTATCTGAAGGCGAATTTGAACTCAGGTCCTCCTGAATCCAAGGCTGGTACTTTATCCACTGTGCCACCTAGCTGCCCCTTGGCAGACAGAATCTTAACTGAGACCTAATGGAGGTAGGGGGTCTAAGAGGTAGAGATGAAAAGGGAATGCATTCCATTCATAAGGGAAAAGAAATATAACGCCATGTTAAAATACAGCGCACTGGAGAAGTAATACAAAAATAGTCTGGAAAGATAGGTTGGAGCCAGAGAATCAAAGAGCATTAGAAGTCAAACCACAGAGTTTCTATTTTATACTAGAGACAATAGAAAGCACTCAATTTTGTTTTTTGGGTTTTTTTTTTTGTGAGGTGATTGGGGTTAAATGGCTTGCCTAGGGTCACACAGCTAGTAAGTGTTAAGTGTCTGAGGCCGGATTTGAACTCAGGTACTCCTGAATCCAGGGCCAGTGCTTTATCCACTGTGCCATTTAGCTGCCCAAGCACTCAAGTTTTTAAAGCGGGATATGATCAAGTCTGTACTTTGAAACCTGTTTTACATGGAGCCAGCTTTCTCAGCCCAGACCAATATTCCTGGCACTAGGAAGGGAACCAGGAATAGAATTTGAGAATTGTGTTTGGAGGCTGGGCAAAGCAATGAATCAGATAGTATTAAGAACAGAAGACAACTATCTCTGAGTCTCAAGTGAGGGCCACATTCAGCAGCCCCACAAATCCCCACTACTAGTAGGAAAAGTAGGGAGCTATATTCAGACCTGTGTTTCCTGCCCTCCCCCTCACCACCACTAAGTACTTGGTCTTTTGGGCCACTGTTCAGTTGCCACCAGGACAGCATGAAGCTTCTTGAACCAGTACCAAGTGCATAAAGTTTTCAGAAGTCTCCAAGTCCATTATACCTGGAACCCACAATATCTAGGGTTCTGGTAGTTGTCTCAAAGTTCTGTACAGTTGGGGCAGCTAGGTGGCACAGTGGATAAAGCACCGGCCCTGGATTCAGGAGGACCTGAGTTCAAATCCGGCCTCAGACACTTGACACTTTATTAGCTGTGTGAGCCTGGGCAAGTCACTTAACCCTCATTGCCCCCCCCCCCAAATAAAGTTCTGGACAGTGAGGCTTTTGTTAACCCAAGAATGAAAGGAAGCAGAAGTTACTTTCCCCTTACCTGTGGTGCCAAGCAGGTTAATAATCCCTGAGTGGCTCCTTGCCTTGGTAGAACTCTGTGATTTGAGGTGATCTGTGCATAGTGATGATGACAGTGATGAAAATAGCCAGCATTTCTTACATGCCCCACATGGCAATTTTTATATGCCCTGCAATGATTGGTACTGTAACGATTGGAATGACGCCACCTGCTGGATACTTACTGTAGAAGAGTTCTGCCCATGAAGCGAAGGTCTTTGAGGGCAAGACCAGGAGTCTTTTCTTTGGCAGGAGGAAGTGACGCGGAGTAGTGGGAGGAGGAAGGAAGAGACTGGCGCTCAGTCTCGCGCTCTTTCCTCTGGACTCTGGCGGAGAAGGGAGCTAGAAATGTGCTCTCCCTTTAATAGATAGGAATCTAGGCCTTTCTCTCTCTCTTTACCAAATTCTTATTCTCCTTAATAAATGCTTAAAAATCTAACTCTTGCTAAAGCTTATAATTTATTGGCGACCACTCATTAGATATTTTAGACAGACTAGCTAGAATTTTAACCCTTAACAGTACTTTGGGGGGGGGGGCAGGGCAATGAGGGTTAAGTGACTTGCCCAGGGTCACACAGCTAGTAAAGTGTCAAGTGTCTGAGGTCAAATTTGAACTCGGGTCCTCCTGAATCCAGGGCCAGTGCTTTATCCACTGCACCACATAGCTGCCCCCTAAATAGTGCTTCAAAGTTTCATTTTGCTTTGTTTTTTCTTTAGAGTTTACAAAGCACTCTACACATATTAATCTTAACCACATAGCCCTGTCGTAAATTCTATCAGCAGAGCCTCCACCCCTATCTCACCCAACCCAGCACCCTACATCAACTAACAGCTCCCAGAGGGTGAGTAGGGATGTGTTAGAGTGTGGTACAAGGGTGACCATGAATAAACGTGGCGCTCCATGCAGCCAAGCTGCCAAGTAAGTGTAGACAGGTCAATGACCATGTCTGCCAAGGCTCATTTGTACTGAATGGGCAAGGCTCTACTCTCTAAAAACTAAGCTACCAGAGCAGGGGTATTCCATGCTGAGTCATGGCCGAGTCTAGAAAGAGCCAGCATTTCTTATGCTAGTTAGAACCTGATGGATCTACTTGTTATTCAGATTGGCTCTTGGAACTTTCCTGGAGGAACCCCACCACACTGATCACTAAGGGACCAATATCAATGAAGGAGGGAATAAGACATCAGGCAGCCTGACCCATAAGAAAGGATACCACAAAGGTCATATTTGCCGGGTCTGGGTTGGGGGAAAGGGGAAGGAATCCCCTTGAAAATAATGGGGAATTAACAACTTTCATTGGGTCAAGTGAGTGTAAGAGGGCTTCCATTTGCTTGGTCAAAAAAAAAAAAAGTCTGAAGGACTCCAGATTTCCTCCCTCTCATTCTTTTTGTTTTGTTTTGTTTGGGGGGGGGGCAGGGCAATGAGGGTTAAGTGACATGCCCAAGGTCACACAACTAGTAAGTGTCAAGTGTCTGAGGCCAGATTTGACCTCAGGTCCTCCTGAATCCAGGGCCGGTGCTTTATCCACTGTGCCACCTAGCTGCCCCCTTCCTCCCATTCTTGCAGAAACGGGGAAGGTTACATATATGGTTTCAGACTCAGTTAATATGTTGATAAGTTTTACTGAAATGCCTTTTCCCCTGTTTCTTATTCCTCGTAACAAGGGATGGTTGATGATGGAGGGAAAATGATATTTCTGGAAATGAAAGGCATATAAATAAAAATTTTAAAATAAATTTGTATTGGTATCTTTTATTTTTCATATCACCCACATTTTAATTTCTCTTATGCTTTCCAGAGACTAATCTCTGATTAAAAAAAATTAAGAGGAAAAGACCAGTTCATCAAAACCAATTGAAAAACCAAATTGATAGAAAAAGTCTGATAATATATGAAGAGTATATGTAGTCTGCCACTACCACACCCCACCTCTATATGGAAATGGGAGAGGTCTTCTCATATATCTTCTTTGAGGCCAAGCTTTGCCATTAAGATTTCACAGCATGTGACCCTGGGTAAGTCACTTAATCCTCATTGCCCCACCAAAAAAAAAAAAAAAAGATTTCAGTATTCAGGTTTCTGTTGTCATTGTTGCTCTTATTCTTTCCATGTATATCATTGCTGAAGTATAGAATTTTCCTATTTTTTGCTTCTGTCTGCTACAATTGATATCTTCTTATGCTTCTTTGCATGTCATATTCATCATTTCTTATAACACATTTCACCACATTCATGTGCCAAAAATTGTTTAGTCATTCCCCAATAGATAGTTATTTATATTATTTGCTATTCTTTGCTGCCTTAAAAAAAGTCCTGCTATATTTTGCTCTATGTGGGACTTCTTTTTGTCATTCACCACTTTAGGGTATACATCTAACATTGTAATTCTACTTCTTGAAAATAATTCCAGTTGTTTTCCAGAATGATTGAACCAATTCACAATTCCATCAACAATGCATTAATTTGCTTTTCTTTCTTTTTGGGGTTAAGTGACTTGCCCAGGGTCATACAGCTAGTAAGTGTCAAGTGTCTGAGTCCATATTTGAACTCGGGTCCTCCTGAATCCAGGGCCAGTGCTTTATCCACTGTGCCATCTACCTGCCCCTTGCTTGTCTTTCCATAGCCTATCCAACATTAACTATTTCTGTTTTGTCATTTTTGTCAGTTTGCTAGATATGGAAAGCATGAGTTTTGACTTGATTTTCCTTATTAGAGAAATTTATATGGTTGTCACTAGTCTTTAATTCTTTTGAGATCTGCTTGTTTATATCCATTGACCACTTATCCCCCTATTTACTGAAAATCACTGTCTCTTCTTTAAATGATGTGACCAAGTCCAGGAACTCCTCAATCCCTGTTTTATTTAGTTTTTCCTTTATTTCTGTAAAAGTTATTTTTGTAGTCCTATTTGTATCATTCCTATATGAGTCTTGGAGTCGCTATGTTAATTCACAGATATTTTATGCAGTTCAATTTTTCAATAGAGTCACTGTTGTCTCCTCTCTTTCCCTCCTGAATTTTGTTAGAAATATTTAAACATTCAGATTTTTGTGGATTTTCTCTGGTTACTTTCATCAAGCTGTCATCTTTGGGGGCTTTACCTATGAATTGAGACAATTTTGTCTCTTCATATCTTCAATTCCATTTTCTTCTTGTAGTTAGCATTTTTACTAATATACTTATTAATAGTAAATACAATAGACATCTCTACTTCACCACTGGTCTCATTGGGAAAGGTTATTGTGCATCTCTATTACAAATAACACTAGGCCTTTGTTTTAGATAAATGTTTTTGATTGTGCTGAGGAAAAGAACTTCCATTGAACATTTTGAATGTGTTATAGTCTATAGAAAGGTCTTTTCTTGCATTTGTTGATGTAATCCTGTGCTTTACATGGTTGTCATTAAGATGATTAATTAGGTTTAGTTTCCTTAAGTAGAATCATTATTGCATTCTTGATTTGAATCCATGGTAATAATAATGGTAATAATGATTTTTTTGATATATTGCTATATCATCTGCTTCTCTGTATGACATCAATTTCTATTACTTATATAGTCCTATAGACTTTTCCTTTTTTCTCTCTTCCAGGTTAAACCTCCTATTTACCTCACAGGAAGCTTGGTAAAGACTTTCTCCCTGCCCCTTCAACTTTTTTTTTTTAAAGGGAGAACTTTTTTTCTAAAAAATAAACATTTTTATTTAGTTTTGAGTTCCAAATTCTATCCCTCTTCCCTCCTTCCGCTTCTCCTCCCCATGGCGGTAAGCAATCTGATGTGGGTCATACATGTGCAATTGTGTAAAACATTATCCTATCATTGTACAAAAAAACTTGAATAAAAGGAAAAATTGAAAGAGTGAAAAATAGTATGCTTCATTCAATCTGTATTCAACCAATCTTTGGAGGTGGATGGTATGCTTCATCATTAGTCCGTTGGGATTGTCTTGGATCATTGTATTGCTGAGAATAGCAGTCATTCACAGTTCATCATCAAACAATATTGCTGTCTCTATGCACAATGTTCTCTTGGTTCTGCTCACTTCACTGTACATCAGTTCATATAAGTCTTTCCAGGCCTTTCTAAAATCATCCTGCTTGCATTTCTTTATAGAACACAATAATACTCCATCACAATCATATACACAGCTTGTTTAGCCATTCCCCAATTGATGGACATTCCTTTGATTTCCAATTCTTAGCCACCACAAATAGGTCTTTTCTTTCTTTTTTGGGATGTCTTTGGGGTATAAACCTAGCAGTGGTATTGCTGGAACAAAGGGTATGCACAGTTCTGTAGCCCTTTGGGCATAGTTCCAAATTGCTCTCCAAAATGGTTAGATCTTCTCACAAGTCCACCAACAGTGGATTAGCATCCCAGTTTTCCCACATCCAATATTTTCCTTTTTTGTTATATTTGCCATTTTGATAGATGATACTTCAGAGCTGTTTTAATTTGCATTACTCTGATCAATAGTGATTTAGAGCATTTTTTCATATGACTATAGATAGCTTTGATTTGTCTGAAAACTGCCTGTTCATATCCTTTGACCATTTATCAGCTGGGGAATGATTTGTATTTTTATAAATTTTACTCTGTACTCTATATATTTGAGAAATGAGACCTTTATCAGAGATACTTGTTTCAAAAATTCTTTCTCAGTTTTCTCCTTCCCTTAAAATTCTGGTTACGTTAGTTTTGTTTATGCAAAACCTTTTTAATTTTATATATTCAAAAGTATCTAGTTTACATTTTTTGTTCTCTATATCTTCTTTGGTCCTAAATTCTTTCTCTTTCCAAAACATGTGCAAAAATATTTATAGCAGCTCTTTTTGTGGTGGCAACGAATTGAAAATTGAAGGGATGCCCATCAACTGGGGAATGGCTAAATGAGTTGTGGTTTATTAATGTAATGAAATACTGTGCTATATGATGAGCAGACTAATTTCAGAAAAACCTGTAAAGACTTATGTGAACTGATGCTGAGTGAAATAAGCAGAACCAGGAAAACATACAGTAACAGCAACATTATTCGATGATCAACTGTGATAGACTTAGCTTTTCTCAGCAATATAATCATCCAAGACAATTCCAAAAGACATGTGATGGAAAATGCTCTTCACACCCAGAAAAAGCACTATGGAGTGTGAATGCAGACCAAAGCATACTATTTTTATTTTCGTGGTTTAATGTTGTTTTTTCTTTCCTGTGGTTTTCCCTTTTTTTCTGGTATTTTACAATCTGATTAATGTAGAAGTATGTTTAACATGATTGTACATATATAACCTATATGAGATTGCTTACTATCTTGGGGAAGGGGAGGAAAAGAAGAAGAAAAATTTGCATCTCAAAATCTTACTAATGTGAATGTTGAAAACAAAAAAAAATTAAGTATTAATAATTGTTGGGTCTGAGGAACAGCTAGGTGGCAGAGTGGATAAAGCACCAGCCCTGGATTCAGGAGGACCTGAGTTCAAATCCAGCCTCAGGCACTTGACACTTATTAGCTGCGTGACCCTGGGCAAGTCACTTAACTCTCATTTTCCCACAGAAAAAAAATACTAATTGTTGGGTCTGTAAACAGAATGGATAAGAAAACCCTAAAATTTTGATTCATACACAGAATTTTAAGTAGAGCAACTGAAATAGAACCTAAGAGGTTTTACTATAGGTTGGGATTGGTCTTGTTTTTATTTGTATGCTCAAATCACAATCATTTTGTTACTAAAAGTGCCAAGTTACCACTCCCCTCCCCAGATTGCAGCCCCTTCATAAACTGTCTCATTTTCTTTGACAATGATTTCTAGTTGTTCTTTGAATCTACTCAACATTAAGTAACTTGTTTATCTGTATCTTTTGTACATATTTCCTTTAATGGCTACAATTTTTACTGAACCATTATCTGAGTATGTGTGGCAAAGGTACTGCTCATCTCTGAAGAATGATTGGAGATCAAGCTTTTCTTGTCAGATTATCTTGCCAAGTTAGTTTTATAAGCTGTATCTATAACTGCACTTGGTTTGTGGAGACTTCAAATATTTGAAAAAAAATTTGAATATGTACTATTTGTGGTTCCATTTCAGTCACTGCTTTAAGATTTATCCCTTTGTTCTAAATAATCAATTCTCATCCTATTATTAATAATAGGTCAATTTTCTCTCATATTGTCCCCCAAAATATCTTGATTTAAAAGTTATTCTGTAGTGTCTTGAGGTTGTTCCAGTCTCATCATGGGGGGAGTGGTGCTTGGTTATTATTTCAGTCTTATTCCTTTCTCTATTCTCTGCTGTGTTTTTATGAAATTTTTCATGGTTATTTCCCTCTTCCTTTTGTATTGTTTTTCCCCCATGTATATGATGCATTTCTTGTTCTTATGAGGTGATAATGGAGAGCTGGCCTTAAACATGACAAGTACTCAATCATCTTGCCCAAAGTCTCTGCCCTCCACCTGTTTTATAAATATAAATTTCTTAACAGGGAAACCTCATTTTTGTTTGCGATCACGGTATATAGCACATTCAACACACTTTAAACATATAATAGTGCTTGGGAAAAGAGTAGTTTATTTGCATTGCTTTAATCTTTCTATTGTAGTGTTAAATGCTAACATAAGCATTACTCTTCTACTTCCTACTTACAATCCTTTTTGGGTATGTACTACAAATACAATATATAATTTCCAAAATTTTATGGGGAAATGTGGTTTGTGATTTTTTTGTCATCTGTATAAGCTTTGCAAATTTAATCACCTAAAATGTAAATTTTATACAGGGCATGATTTGTACATCTCTAGAAGGGCATATGCTATATTGAAAGCCACAAACAATTTGCAAAAAATACAATAAAATACAGAAAATAAAAAGGACAAATGGTTTCATATGGGGCACAATTATAAACAACAGTACCGTTGGAGTTGTAAATTTAGCGATATAATACCCATAGTATAGAGAAACAACTGAAAATCAAGAGAATGTTCTGACAAATATTAAAACATTATATACACAATGAGGTAAATGTACCTTGGTCTTTCAAGAGGTAATTTAGGTTTAAAGCAAATGATATATTGAAGCATTTTCTTTACATGTAAATTAACACCAAATACCTCTATAATCATTTTCAATGGCACAATGTGAAAAAGGATATAAAAATGATTCATGACTTTTTACAAATTTTGTTTAGAAAAATTAATGAAAGCTTATGCTCTACAAAGAGTCAAATGTTATTAGCCACATTCTCAAAGGTATAACACAAAAATTTTAGCATTGGAGTGAAAAGTGCCAATGTTGTACTGTCATTTCTGAAATGTCCAAGAAATCCAGCATACAGGAAGTATTCCAGCATTCTAAACGGTCCCTCGAGGCATCAGTACAATCTAGTACTACTCTTAAAGAACTAAAACCGTCTGATAATTTCCATTCCCTTTTCAACTAGAAAAGAAATCTGCTCAACTGGAACAAGAATCTCCTCTCCCATTTGCCAAACAAAAGAAATACTTTTAACATTTCACCTTCAATCACTGGTTCGATACAAGGGCCTGAATGAAATATTGATGAAACAAAGCAAAAAGTAATACAGATTTTATTTTATCTTTTTACTAAGAATTTTCTTAATTTTTAATCTGTATATCATACCTTTTTTGAGTAGGAACTAAGAAACATTGATTTACATGATGCAAAATTACAGGCTAATTATTAACCCTTCTAAATTTAGTTAAGGGAAGGTAAATTTAGTACTTATGACAGCAATGTCCATTCTTACTTAGTGTAGGCACTTTTTATTGTACTACGAACCTAGCTGAGGCAAAGGCATAGCTCCCCCACTACTACTGGATCTAGAAGGGCTCCCCTGTGCTTTTCATGTTTTCCAGCTCAGTCAGCATTGCCATAATTGGCACCTCTGTCATCTCCCCAAATCTTATATAAGTCTGTAGGCTTTTCAAAGGGAGAGCACCATTCAGAAGGCTATGATCTGTTCGCAGATTAATAGTGCCTGGAAAATCTGAATATTGGTTGCCACTGTCATTCCTCATTCTCAGAAAATTAAGTGATGTTGTTAAGTAGTGGACACCTTTAGTCAGCAACCATAAGACTCTGGGGAAATCCAAAGAAATTCATTAGGAAAAAGTTGTAGACTCTAAATTAAAAAGTTGGCAAAGAATAATATTGTAGATCTGGTGCTCCTTGTGGACACAACATATATTCTGTTTAGTAGCTCCCTTTCCAGGGTGGGGAAGGGGTTTTTGGAGAGATGACATTTTAGCTTGTGTTGACTATTTTTTAGGATTAAATATATGAAATGTAAACAGCATGCAAGAAGGCAACTGTTTCCATATTAACAAACTAACACCGTCAGCCTATTTTCACTTAGTTACTGCCTCACATATAAAATGTTCATTTTTAAACTTTTAAGTCATCTTTTCCAATATTAGATAATTTGGGGCTATTTAAACCATCATTGGCCCAAACCGGAAAAGTTGTATTCATAAATAAAACTATATTAGAGCCTAATAAAGAAACTTGCTAATTGAAGTCCCTGATTTAAGAAAAGTATCTATGTCTAGGTAGCCAGGAACAGTCTAATGTTAACTCTATCTTCCTTCTAATAATATTAAATATGTTCTTTGTTGAAATTTTACCTTTCACAAATTGTGAGATCATACATTACAATTTTTAATTAGATAAATTTTGGCATATTCTTAAAATGATAGAAAATCTTTTTAATGATAAAATGTATTGGTCCCCTGAATTTAATAAAAGCAAATGATTTGAGTTGACAAATCTTAATTTTTTTTAGTGTTCACAAAGCTAGAGGTACCTATTTCCTGTTTAATAATATAACAAGTACAAAAATGAATCTCCCAAACTTTTTTTTAGATAGCTACTGAAAAAAAAGCTCAAATTTAGGCAAATTAGAATACTACGCTGTATAAGTCACTAATCATGGTTTCACTCATGATGTCTTTTAAATAAATGCTAAATGTGTAAATAAAATGTCACAATTCTAATATTACTTTGGTTTTGGACTAACTGTCTCTCAAATTTGTTCTTTCAGATTTTAAGAGACAAGATATAATGCAACTCCTATTCAGTTGCATGGCTATAATTTTTAAAATAAAAATACTATAAAATTATTCCAATTATTTATCAAAGACTCAACTTACTGCTATCGTGAGTCAGGTTTTTTTAGAACTGAATGGATCATAGTGATTAAATAAAAATTTTGAAAATTGGTAAAACGCTGAAAAGATTTTATAACAGTGGAAGAAAGAACAGCTATAAATTCAGCTCATTAATTTGAAGTCTAAGACAAATTTATTCCACGTACTTGATTTAAAAAACATTCATGAATGATGAAATTCACCTGATACTTTCAGATTTTCTTGTCTCAAACACCAAATGGTAAATTAAATTCAAATACATATCAAGCATGTTGTAATATTCTGCTCATCTTACAAAGAGGAAAAGTCGCATTAAAAGCTTTATCTCCTTCCAAGATCTAATGATACCTCAAAAAACACTCTAGCTTCAATGTAATTAAAAAATATCAACAGAAGCCACAGGACAAGTTTACTTTTACTTAACCAATGCACTTGTATCTTGTACAACCATTATCTTTCAACCTATAAATTGCTTTCACTTTCCTAAAGAAAAAAAGAATCTATTGAACAGTGTGGTAATTATTGTTAAAAAAAAATAACACTGTTTCTGATCAGATAAAGAAAAGAGGCTTATAGAGCCACACACAAACAACTTCTTACAAGCAGCTAAATATAGCAAACTTTCCCTTTTTAAAAAATTAGTCTTTATCCTCATTTTAAATTACTAAAGTACTATAAGCATCTAAAGAGTGCCACTTGATTTTTTAAAAATTCCATAGATATCACAAATTAAAACTCAATAGCATATTGTTAAAATGTGACCATAACTAAATTAGCTAACTTTAATACTACCTAATTCCCATAGTGGTTTAAAAGCATATTTTGGTAAGAATTTTTAAGAATGGTATAACTATATCCCAAAAATACTATGTACTTTCAACCAGCTAAATTTACCTTTTCAATTTAGCCTTTGTAGATCTGATTATGTAAATAGACTTTCTACAATTTTACTAATTTGAATTAGAAAGACACAGAAGTGGCACTTACTGGTATAGTACAATTTCATTTTGAAGGCTTGTGATTCTGAATATGTAAAATAATAGTATACAAAATATAACTGCATAAATTAAGTTCTGAATTGGATGAGGTCATTTTAAAGTCAAAGTAAGAATTTTATAAGGGTAGTTTAGTTTTAAAAGATCCTGAAAATTAAACTGCAGTACATTCAAAGTCTGAATCAAGGATAATTTTAGTGGTTCAGAATACTTTGAGATTGTACTAACCAGGATTAAATCACTTACATTAATAATAATGTCCTGTACAATTCAGCTCCCCATTTTAAAAAGATAAATCTTTAGCAGAGTTAACTAAAGTTAAGACTGGCAATCAACTTTTAAAAAACAACTTTCATGTTAATAAAAATAAAGAGACTACACAACTTTTTCTGTAACTGTCCCGGGAAAGAGGTGTTCATAGTGCACAGAAAGAACCCACACAGCTTCTTCTTGGGTCCACAGTAATCCTGGGGGTTAGTAATCCACTGTTACTTCCATGTTTCAAAAGGAGGCAATATCCTTTTGTTCCCTCTCAGTGAGGTAGAACAACTGACCTTCCAAACGAAAACCCAGGAGTAGATATGAATCTAAAGTGTTATTCGGCTGAAATGTCGAATTACATTTTTATGCCCTCCTGTTGACTGAGCTGTGATAATGTTTTCTTAATACGTAAAGCTGTAAGCCTAGCTGCTCCATTGGCATACCAACATTCTCGCATAATTTTGGCCATCACTCTCAAAGCCTGCAGGAATAGGAAACAAAATACTTTTATAGGTGATCCAGACAATAACCTTAATACTTTTGCTTATGGGTATTCATAGTTACATATTGTGCTGTAAGAGGTATAAATATACAATATTATAAAGGCAATTTTATAAAAGAGGACAGAGGTACTGAGAGCTAAAATGACTAGTCCAAAATCACATACTTTATACCCCACACAATTTAAATATTTCAGTTCTTAAACTTTAAAAAATAGAATCAATAAACCTTCTAAGTGATACTATAAAACTTGTAGTTTTGTTAATTTTGAAGATTTTGGTCTAATTACTATATAAGCTCCAGTCTTCATTGCTCATTAAAATGCTAAATAACCTCTTCAAAGAAGTTCATGAACTATCTGACTGTGATCAAAGTATTTAGATAACCAACAGAACTAATGAAAACATCTATATGGAATGGGAAATATATTGTTTGACATACCAGCTCCATATCCCACTCCAGGTGTACTTGTGAAAAGAAAGAAAGATTAAGATAGTAGTAGTACACATGCAGGCTTACTGTCTTTATCTAAACATTCTGTTCAAAATGTTCAATCTAACTCATCTTTACTACAGAACTGCATTGGAATTAAGGGCTATAATGCTAGGTTCTACTACTTCCTCCCACAAAACAGTCTTGGTAAAATGGCAAGGAAAAATGGCAAGGAAGGCAAAAGGAAGTTAATGATTAAGATACTGGCTGTAGGAAGGCTTAAGTAGATTTGTGTCTTTAAGCAGTAAAGCTTATTTTAAATACTGTTCTGCACAAACAAAGCGCCAGTGGCCATTTATCCCCATACATTTAAAATTAGTTCATATGAAAGTCAAGTCATTTTAATATAATGCTTGTTTTCAATGCAAAAAATGAAACTTTCCCTAAATACTAGAAGCTAAAAATTATACAATAATTATAAGTAATACTTACTTCACAACTCTGCCATCGATTTGGAATATTTGGACGTAACTTCTGTTCACAAACAACTTTCCGCATTTCTTCTACTGATGGATCAGAAGGTACGAGATCATAATAAGGCAGTTGGTAGTCTTCATGAATTCCTATGTTGTTAAAAAAAAATATACAATTTGAGATGTGCACCCTATAACTTAAGTGGTGTAAGTTGCACTCAATTCAGGAATAACTGTTCTTTGTTCACTATTACAATTACTTCAGATCGAGGAAACATACTTTCTCTCTCAAAATAAAGGACACTGTCAGCTCCATGAAGGTGAGTATCTGTACTTCTGGCATCTGTTTAGAATAGCTTAAGTCAAGTGACTGAGCAAAAAGACTGTAATATTTATTCGTTTTTGTTTTCCTTGGCATAGAAAACTTCCTTTGTCAATCAGAACAAAGATTTTAGGGCAACAGAGAGGCATAAGTGTTTTGCCAGGGTCACAGAACCAGGATGTATGAAAAGCAAGACCTGAACCCAGCTTCTTCTAAGTCTAAGACCAATCCTCTATTGCTGATGGCATGTTGCCTCCCATACATATTATCATATGAAAACAGTGTGATGTATATGTAATATATACATACAAATATAATAAATATTGCCTATAGTAGACACATACATAAAAGAAATACAAATAGATGAGGTTCTTGATTAATTTGACAGCACATTTAGCCCTAATTTCTAAGTGGATCTATGGCAGTGAGATATACATTAGATGCAGATACACTGCTTTAAGAGCACATCTAACATACATTCTGCTATATAAAATTATGTACAGTACAATATTTATACAAAAACAGACCTTTATTAATTAGTGTCTGTCTTCTCTGCCCAGAGGACAAGACTAAGTTTTAAAGTTCTTTATTTTGGTTTCTGTTCTGTTTGTCTCAACAATCTGCTCTTTCACAACATAGAGAAATCTACTCTATGGATTCTCTTTCTTCCTGTTTATTTTATTTTTACATATTACAGTCTGATTCCATGATATTTTTAAAGGGCTTAGTTCTTCTTCCACACCCCTATCCCCCTTCATCCAATACATTAAAATGATCCAATACAAGATACTTTAAAAATTTAGACATTTGCCCTCTTTGTACGTGCATCCAGGTGGCGGATTGGGAACCAACAGTTCCAAAATACCCAAGTCACAATACATTTAATGAAGATGAACTTTATTAGTTTATGAGGTTGCTAGAACCCAGAAGATGAGAACAATGACTTGGTGCTAAGAGCTGTTCCAGTGATTTCAATGGTATGTAAGGGGCATAAGTAGAATGGATAAATGTATATGATACTAGTGACATGGGAGCAAAGAGGAGGGTGTCAGTGTCATCTCCTGCCTGGCACTGAATTCTAAGATAGAGGTAATTGATTTGATCTATCTTCTCTCTGTACCCATTCTATTAGCAAACGCACTATTATCACATTTCTAAAAAATAATTTCTTTGAAGTGTTATTATACTTTAAATGGATATGTCATATATATATATATATATATATATATATACACACACACACACACACATACATATCTCAATCTATGCTACTTGTTAAACTATAAATGAGAACAAAAAGATACAGAGTATAACAACATATTCTAAGTTAAATATATATATATATATATATATATATATATTTATCATAAAAGAAACAAGAGGAATGGAATAAAAGCATTATAGGAATTAATGGTTTTTTAAGTGAGAAAATTTCTTTGGAATGGACTTATTTGTTGGAACAAATACCTGGTGAAATTTTTGCCAGTTCAAGGCATGAGCCACATACGTCAAGATAGTTTCCTAAGTGACAACCTCTTTCTTAGGCCAATAACTATTCTGTGGATGATTTCTAGTATGATATGAATTTAACTCATCCCCACTAGAATGGTCTCAAGGCATTAGAGTAGGAAAGGGTAAATGGAGACACAGAGGCACAAAGACAGAGATGCAGGTTATTTTCTTTCCCTTAATTAAAATTTCTTCCCTTTTCTTTCCACTTTTAATTGGAATTAATAGATCACTCTGGCGAAATGGCTTACATAGTAAATTTACTAAACAGGCTTTATTTTAGCAATTTATGTAAACTTAAGGTTTTTTTTATGTAGTCATTTGCAGTTTTTAGAAATCACATTCCTCACAATCCCTTGAGGTAGTAAAATAATAAAGATTCACATAATTGTATAAAACTATAACTTACCACCAATTGAACATCTTCGAGCTATTTCCCAGAAAACTAATCCCATTGCATAGATGTCAGCACGCTTGAATGATTCAAAGTGTTTCATATTTATGGAATCATCTAGAACTTCAGGGGCCATGTACCTATTTAAAACACACACACACACACACACACACATATATCAATAAGCATCAAGAGTTTTTTCTGTACCAGGTACCATGCTAAGAGCTGGAGATAAAAAAGGAGACAAAAGACAGTCCCTGGCCTCATGGAAGTTACAATCAAATGTAGGAAACAACATGAAAACAAACATATATATAAAGCAAGCTATGTACAGAAAAAAATGGGAAATAATTAACAGAGGAAAGGGACTAGAATTAAGATGGGTTAGGGAAGGCTTCCTATGGAAGGTGAGATTCTAGTTGGGACTTAAAGGAAGACAAGGAAGTCTGTAGTCGTAGCAGCAAAGGGAAGAGTATTCAAAAACACATGAATGAATTTTTTGCCTTAAAAACTATTTTATAATCTTTTATCTCTAATATGTAGCTAACATATAAAACAAAACATTAAGAATTCCTCCATCTCTACATTGAATAACATATGAAGTGGATAAACCAATTAAGGGTTATCTGTGTCAATATACAATAAGTAAATTATGAAGGTACCTGATTATTAAATAAAATATCTTATTATTTATTCTTATTACTATAAAGGCACTCAATGCCTAGCCGCAAAATGACATGTTCACAGACTGTGCTGAATTATTTTCTCATGGAATAAAGATAAATACATACTTGAAAATGACTGAACAAAACATAAATCTCTTGTTCCTTAACTCCATTGCTAACCCATATTATCTTAACTACTTGGTCATGAATATTATTGAAGTTTTAGCTTTTATTTATTTTTAATATGGTCCTGCCTCTGACACATACTGGCCATGTAAGCATTTAATCTCTCAGTGACCCAGGTAGCTCTGTAAGAGTATAAAGTTGCAGAGTACAACCATCTGTGTTGGCAGAGAAAATTTCTTCACAGAGAGTTTTTAACACTAATAAATTCAGACCCCCCCCCCATTAATTACATCATTCTATCCGTGACAGAATGCTTCATACATTACACAGCATGGATCTCTTGATAAAGAGACTGCTGAGTTAGCTAGCTGCAACAAGGAAAGATCTGGGTGGAAAGTGGAAGGGAGAAAGACAGTAGAAGATTCAAGGTTCAAGTCCTTTTCTCAGTTTCTTGATGATACTTCTCCTACATTTGTTACTGGAGATAATCTGCCTTCCTGGAACTTTTTTCTCAGTTTCTATAAGAATGAACTCTCTGGTTTTCACTGAATTTCCCTAACCCTTTCTTCTATTTCACTGGTTCTTTTTATTTTTTAAATAATTTTACTGAATTTTTTTTTAATCACTGTCATTTGGGGGTAGCTAGGTGGTGCAGTGGATAAAGCACTGGCCTTGGATTCAGGAGGACCTGAGTTCAAATCCAGCCTCAGACACTTGACACTTACTAGCTGTGGGACCCTGGGCAAGTGACTTAACCCTCACTGCCCTGCAAAAAAAAAATCACTGTTATTTCCTCATGAGTTTCCCCCACCAACTAAATGGGGAAAAAAAGTGTCTTGTGTAACAAAGAATTGGATCCTCTTACTCCCTAACTTTTGGTATTTCCAATTTCTCCTGATGATCTTATTCATTCTCAGGGCTTTGACTATCACTCTTATACAAACTAAATCATTCTCATCAAAAGTGCAAATGACACAAACCTAGGAGATAGAGCAATCACAATGAATGCCAGAATCAGGATCCAAAAGAGATTTTGGCAAGCTAGAATATGGGACAGGAACTAATAATATTTAATAATAATTATTATAGAAATTATAAGTTTTTTATTCTAAAATTATACTTAAATAAAAAAGTTTCAGTATAAGTTGCAGTAGGTATGGCTAACAGTTTGTTAAAAAAAAAACACACCAAAAAACCAAAAACAAAAAAACCTCTAGGGATTGTAATGGAAAATTAGCTGAGCCAAAAAGGATGATATAGCACCCCAGAAAAATTAGTGCAATCAGGATGATGGAGGTGATGATTTAGCCATCCTCTCCCTGGGTTCTACCCCATCTTGACTGCTGCATCCAGTTCTGGGTACCTCACTTTGAAAAAGAGCAGTGATAAGCTAGAGAACATTGAGAAGAAGGTAACTAGGACAGAAAATGCCTGTAGAAGGAAGCTCAGGGATGCTGAGTAAGTAGCCAAAAAGACTGGAGGGGAGGAAGAACACATGATATCTGAAGGACTATTATATGGAGGAGGGATTAGATTTACCTTGTAGGGCCCCAAAAGACAAAACCTGTGAACCATCATATCCTCTCGGAAAATTCAGGCTTGGAATTTGGGAGTCAATTTAGTTCTTTCCTATCTCTTACTCCCTTCATTTAATAAGGTGATAGGTTCCATATTTTCTACCTTCAAAATCTCTCCCTGTTTCTATTCCCAGTGTTACCCCTCTGTTCCAAGGCTCTCACTGCTTTTTTGTCCAAGACAACAAAGAGTAGTCTTAAATTGACTTCCTGTTTCTAACCACTTTATTGTTTGAACTATCTTCTTAGAGAATACAAACTAAAAAACAGTTGGGTCTCCATATTTCTCTCTGGCTGGAAGTGCAAGGGCCATGTCCAGGTCCAGGTCCAGGTCCAGGTCCATTCTAACGGGCATGGGAGCTTTGACTCTCTAAACTCCAAGTGGGGCTGGTTTACGCCCTATTAGGTTAGCTGGTAGCTACCTGCTTCCTGGGGTCTAACCATACCAATGCTGAACTTAAAGTGGATACTGATTGACTTAGCACACTAAAGCTGAGTACTCCTGAGTTTGAGATCTGCCAGCATTAGTCTTCCCAGTAGCAGGGATTATCAGTATATTATATTATATTATCAGTACCACATCTAAGTCATCTTCTTGGACTCCTACTTTGCCCACCCACCCATCCCTTCCCAAATTTACCTTATATACACAGTGGTCATATTAATCTTTTATTGCATAGCTGTAATAACAATATTCCTAAGTACTGAATAAAAAACTTATCTGATTAATATTCATGGCACTCCACAATTTAATCACAACCCACTTTTCTATAGGAATATAAGTGAGTTCTAGAGATTTGCTCAAGGTCTTATAGCTAGTTAGTGATAGGTCACAGGTTTCTCAACCTGACATTCATTGCTTTTACCAGAAAACAAGGCAGTCTCCCTTAAAAAAATTTTTCTATAAAATGGTTATAAATATAATTTCTATTTTGTAGTAAATTGGGGTCTCCTAAAATATACATAAATCTATTGTATCAAAAGCATGGCCTACATAAAAATAACGATATTTATAAATAAATGAAATGTTTAATTAATGGCCATTTTGTTATCATTCTCAGAATTTCAGAAGGATGAAGAGCCTGGAAAAATCTGAACTAAGGACTGTTCTCTAGAAAAACTTTGCTATGACATTTTAAAAAATTATCCCAGTGATCTTACCTTTTCAGAAACAGAAACTGGAGCATCTTAATATTTGAAGGTACTTCATAGGATTACAGGAGATTCCTGGTTCTTGTTTCTTTTTTATACATACATACATATTTATGCATGCAAATATATATATAGATATAGATATAGATATATATATAGATATATATATAGATATATTATTCTTGCCTATATGTTTGTCTTTTCTCCTCTAATGGACGGAAAGGTTGTAAAAACCAGAACCCAGGGGGCAGCTAGGTGGTGCAGTGGATAAAGCACTGGCCCTGGATTAAGGAGGACCTGAGTTCAAATCCGACCTCAGACCTCAGACACGTGACACTTACTAGCTGTGTGACCCTGGGCAAGTCACTTAACCCTCATTGCCCCACAAAACAAAACAAAACAAAACAAACAAACAAAAAACCAGAACCCATTTTTTAGTCTACCTCAGTGTCTTCCACAGTGCTTTGCATGTAGAAGTACCTCAATAAATACCTGTTGAATAAATATTCCATACTGTAAAATATATAAAATTTGTCTAGATACTTTCTCCCTATGCATTAGGGATTATAATCACAACAGTGCCTCTTCATAACTATGTTAATACCCCCTATGATTGTCTTTTTTCCAGTTACTCTTGAAAGACTGCCAACTGTTGCACAAAACTTGCATACTGCATCTTTTTTGAGAAATTGCCCCTAACCCTAATTTCTTTCACACACATAAAATGAGAACTACTTCTACAAGAATTTTTAGACTTCATGTTTAAGACTTTGTATCTCTACAGGAACAAATATTTTTAAACACCTTAAACAGAACTTAAACCTTTTCCAAAGAGTTTTAAAGTGACTCAAGAAAAAATATCTTGGGGGTATTTTTCCATAATGACCTAATATTACGTAGAAAAATACCCATTTTACAGAGAAGTGAAAGAATTCATCAGATGACTCTGGGACAACACATCTAAAAAAAGCAGCTTGTGGAAAAGTTCTTTATAAAATGAAGAGAGGGGCAGCTAAGTGGCGCAGTGGATAAGGCACTAGCCTTGGATTCAGGAGGACCTGAGTTCAAACCCAGCCTCAGACACTTACTAGCTGTGTGACCCTGGGCAAGTCACTTAAACCCCATTGCCCTAAAAAAAAAAAAATGAAGAGAACAGGATGAGGAGTCAAAAGATCTGGATTTTTAGTTAATAGTTCTAGTTCTATTACTTACTACCCAAGCCTTATGTTTCTAATCTACAAATTAAAAGTAGCTTAATTAGAAGATCTCTAAGGTTCCCTCTATACTTAGCCCTAAGGTTTCATGATTTCAGATACAATCATAAAAAAGCCAATATAAATGTCCTTAAACATTAGCCAAGGATATATATTTCACCTAAGAAGGATATCTTAGGTAATAGGTATAAAGAAAAAAAAGAATCTAATCACAACCATACATACGAATAACACATTTATGTATTTCACATATAAAGTATATTGATGTATAAATATAAAAATTTGGGGAGTTTCATGTATTCTTTTTTTTTTTTTTTGCTGGGCAATGAGGGTTAAGTTAAGGCCAGGGTCACACAGCTAGTAAGTGTCAAGTGTCTGAGGCCGAATTTGAACTCAGGGCCAGTGTTATATCCACTGTGCCATCTAGCTACCCCCCATTTCATGTATTTCTTTTTTTCTTTTCTTTTTTTTTTTTTGGTGAGGCAATTGGGGTTAAGTGACTTGCCCAGGGTCACACAGCTAGTAAGTGTCAAGTATCTGAGGCTGGATTTGAACTCAGGTCCTCCTGAATCCAGGGCCAGTGCTCTATCCACTGTGCCACCTAGCTGCCCTAGTTTCATGTATTTCTAACCAAATAGTGACTTCTTTTTCAGTTTTAAAAGGTGGTATAGGGGGGCAGCTAGGTGGCACAGTGGATAGAGCACTGGCCCTGGATTCAGGAGAACCTGAGTTCAAATCCAGCCTCAGACACTTGACACTTACTAGCTGTGTGATCCTGGGCAAGTCACTTAACCCCTGTTGCCCTGCCCCCCCCCAAAAAAGGTGGTGTATAGATTTTGATACTGAATAACAAAATCCAGTCTTATATAACTTACTCTTGAAGCCATGCTGTTTCTTTGTAATCATTACTTTGTTTTCTAGATTTTCATTAATCACCTCTTTAATGATCCAATCTAGAATTTTTCCAGGAATCAAAATCAAGATCACAGACCAAAGAGTTTTCCCCCTTCTTAGGACCAGGTAGTCCTGTGGTCCATTTGAGATTTTTGAGGTATCCCAGGTATTCCAGGTCCCAACAAAGTCTAGACACACTTCTAGCAGGCCACTTCTACCCAAGATAAAGGACTAGTCTAGAGCTGCAAGATGAAAAAAGTTTACATCTTTTCCTTAGATGCTTTGGTCTCAGAGTTTTCTACTTACCATACAAGGAACATAAGTCCCTCTAACTGTTGGGGGTATGTGTGAAAGAAAGAAAATATAGGTTTGAGATTAAGAAAAATCAAGTACAAAACAGGAAGGGAAGGAATAAAAAGTGATTTTAAGTATATTAAAAACTATTTAATAATTGTTACCTTTTTGTTCCCACTCTGTGGTTTGGAGCTATATCAATTGTATCTGTGGCTGAATCATGTCTTACTGCAAGTCCTAAGTCTGCAATACAGCATGTTCCATTCTTCTTTACTAAAATATTCTTGGATTTCAGATCTCTATGGGCAATTGCTGGTTTGCCTAAAGAAACAAAAGTTAAACAAGACTGTCAAAAAGATAACACGTCAGTAGCCACAAGTTATCAGCCTTTTAGGACAAAACTAAAATATAAAAGTAAATGCCTATATTGGAAATGAAGGCAGAAAAATATTTCAGAGACTGTCTAATATACTCTCTACTAATCCAGTTCAAAGAATTCTATTAACTCAAGGACTAAACATTCACCCTGGAGATTAGTCACAGAAATTCTGATCCCAGTTTGCTTTTTTCCCCCCAATCAAACACCAAACTACTTCTCTATGCTGCCCAAGATGATAAACAGAATAGTTTAATATTATCTTATACAGTAAAAAATATTTGATTTTTAAAATTAAATATAATTTAAATATAAACTTTTTATAATTCACTATTTTGAAATATCCAAAAGTACTAATCACAGCTTCATAGATAATTGTGAAATTGTCTATATTAAGCATTAATATTTAAGAATGTTTCCCCCAAAATTTAAAATCTTCTTTATTAGAGATTTTCCTAATCCTGCACAGGAAATTTTGTTTTTATTTTTTAAGTAATTTATATTGATTAATTGTATCTATCTTGTTTCTCTTCAATAGAAAGTAACCTCATTGAAGGTAGAACCTAGTACACAAAAAGCAGTTAATAAATGCTTATGTTAAATAGAACTGGATTCTCGAGTCATCTACAAATCTGATGGATGATAGCTTGTCACAGCTAGGTGGCACAGTAGATAGGATGCTGGCCCTGGAGTCAAGGACCTGAGTTAAAATCTCACCACAAACACTTACTAGCTGTGTGACCCTGAGTAAGTTACTTAATTCCAGTTGTTTTAAACATCATGGGCCATCTCCAGTTGTCCTGATATATATCTTGCCATTAGACCCAGATGACTCTGGAGGAGAGAGTAAGGTTGGTGACCATGCACAGCCCTCCCTCATTTAAATCCAAATCACTAAAAGTCATGACATCACCCCAGTGTCTTGTTCCTCTTTGAGAATGATGGACAAACAACAACAACAAGGATGACAGCTTTAGAACTGGAAATGACCATGGAGATCAACTAGTAAAACCCCTTCATTTTACAGATGAGGAAACTGAAGTCCCAAGAAGATAAGTGACTTGTCCCAAATCAAATAAGCAGAAAAAGAATTGAACTCAAGTTCTCTGACTCTAAATCCAGCACTTTCCCTACTGTACTATGGTTCTTATACTTAAATTTGTACCTTTCTAAGTATAAATCTTTCTCCTAGTTGACATCAATTAGCTCTCTGAATCATAATTTTCTGTATACAGGTATTCATTGTTCCAAAGCCTCTTAACTATATCATTCTAAGCAGAGCCAAGATGGCAGAGTAAAGGCAGCAACCCGGGTGAACTCTCCCAACATTTCCCTCCAAACAACTTTAAAATAATGCATAAAATCAAATTCTGAAGCTGCAAAGCCAACAAAAGGTCAAAATGAGACATTTTTCCAGTCCAAGACAGCTTAGAAGGTCACAACACAGGAAAGTCTGTGACACCAGAGCAGAAGCTGGCTCAAAATACACATGGCAGCTATCTAAAAACTTGGGCCTCGGAGGTGGCTGTGATGGTAGCAATACCAACTTTGGGAGATCTTAGCCCAGAGACAGTAAGAAGACTGGACAACTGGTCAGGAAGAGTATTATAGGGGACCCTGAGCTTAAATGGGTCCAGTATCAAGTTTAATCTGGCAACTCCACAGCCCATATGCAGTTCTGGGTTATAGTTCTAGGGCACTGAGGAATGCTGACAATTGTTGCTGCAGGAGAGCAGAGACCCTTCCTAGGTAAAGAACAGGAGAATAGTGACCAAACTTGCCTCAGGATAACACCATCTTAGAAACACTAAAAACCTGCAGACTCCTAAAACTAGCTCTGAATACAGCAGTTCAAAAAAGCCTAAAGTTTGAGACACTACCTTCCCACCTTCAGGTGAGCAGAGCCCAACTTTAGCAATAAAATTCAAAGTAAAAAATATGCTGGAAAAATGAGCAAACAAAAAAAGAACTTAAACATAAAAAGCAACTAAGATGGAAGGGAAGACCAAGACACAAACTCAGAAGAAGATTCCATGAAACAACCTCAAGGAAAGCCTCAAAGAAAAATGCAAATTGGATATAAGTCAAACAATAATTCCTGGAAAAAGCTAAAGAGATAAAAGAGTGGTAGAAGAAAACACTGGAAAAGGAAATGAGAGTAATGCAAAGAAATTATGAAAAGAGAATTAACAGTTTGGGTTTTTTAAAAAAGGCACAAAAACATTAAAGAAAATGCCTTAAAAACAAAATTGGCAGGTCAGTAGGTGGCACTGTGGATAGAGCACCGGCCCTGGATTCAGGAGGACCTGAGTTCAAATGCAGCCTCAGACACTTGACACTTACTAGCTGTGTGACTCTGGGCAAGTCACTTAACCCCAATTGCCTCACCAAAAAAAAAAAAAAATTGGCCCATTGGAAAAAGCAGTACAAAACTTATTAGAGGAAATAATTCCTTAAAATTTAGAATTAGATAAGTGGAAGCTAAGGACATTTCAGAAATCAAGAAAAAAATAAAACAAAGTCAACAGAATAAAAAATAGAAAAAAAAAATGAAAAACCTCATCAGAAAAAAATAGCTGACCTAGAAAATAGATCTAGGAAAGATAATTTAAGAATTGGGGCAGCTAGGTGGCGCAGTGAATAAAGCACCGACCCTGGATTCAGGAGTACCTGAGTTCAAATCCAGCCTCAGACACTTGACACTAGCTGTGTGACCCTGGGCAAGTCACTTAACCCTCACTGCCCCGCAAAAAATAATAATAATTATTATTATTATTATTATTGGACTACCTAAGGCCATGATGAAAAAAAAGAGCCTAGACATATTTCAAGAAGTTATCTAAAAAAAACTAACCTGATAACTTCAATCTAGAGGGTAAAACAGAAATTGCCCTCTAAGAGATCCCACAATGAAAACGCCTAGGAAATATAGCCAAATTCCAGAGTTCCCAGGTCAAAGAAATAGTATTGTGACCAGCCAGAATGAAACCATTCAAATATTGTGGATCAAGCATATTTTTGTGGGGCAATGAGGGTTAAATGGCTTGCCCAAGGTCACACAACCAGTAAGTGTCAAGTGTCTGAAGCCAATTTGAACGCAGGTACTCCTGAATCCAGGGCTGGTGCTTTATCCACTGTGCCACCTACCTGCCCACAAGCCTTGGAATATATTACAGAAGACAAAAGAGACAGGATTACAACCAAGAATAAGCTACCCAACAAAACTGAGTATAATCCTTCAGGGGGAAAAAATTTGACATTTAATGAAATGGAGGACTTTAAAGTATTCTTGATGAAAATACCAGTGCTGAATAGAAAAACTGACATTCAAACACAAGATTTAAAACAAAAGCATAAAAAAGGTAAATATGAAAGAGAAATCATAAGAGACTTAAGATTAAACTGTTTATATTCCTATATGGTAAGATAATACATGTAACTCCTAAGAACTTTATCATTAGTAGGGCAGTTAGAAGGAATCTACATCCACTGAGGGGGAAAAAGTGTAAAGAAGGTAATAAAGTTATAAGTCAATAATATGCAGATGATCTTTAAAAAATGAAGGAGTGGGGCAGCTAGGTGGCACAGTGGATAAAGCACTGACCCTGGATTCAGGAGAACCTGAGTTCAAATCCGGCCTCAGACACTTGACACTTACTAGCTGTGTGACCCTGGGCAAGTCACTTAACCCTCATTGCCTCACAAACCCCCCCAAAAAATGAAGGAGTGAGAGAGATGCACTGGGACAAAGGAAAGGAATAAGGGGAGAAATTATCTCATATAAAAGAGGCACACAAGGAAGAGCTTTTATAGTTGAAGGGAAAACATAGGAAGAGGTAGTGAGCAATGCTTGAACCTCACTCTCATTGGAATTGGTTCAAAAAAGGAATACACACACACACACACACACACACACACACCAGTTGCATATACAAATATCTCTTACGCAACAGAGAAATAAGAGGGGAAGAGGTTAAGATATATGAGGAAACTGAAAAAAGGGAGGGTGGAGGAAGGACAGGATAAAAAGAGAGAAGGATAGCTCTGAGACCAGCTACACAAAAAACCTGAAGTTTGGGACAATGGCGTCTACCACTGGGAGCAGATCCCAACTTTAACATAAAATTTAAAAGTCAGTAGAAAGAGGCTAGAAAAATGAGCAAACCACAAAAAAGATCTTGACCATAAGAAATTACTATGGTGACAGGTAAAGATCAAGACACAAACTCGGAAGAAAAAACAAAGTCAAAATTGCTATATCCAAAGCCTCAGAGAAAAAATGTGAATTGGTCTCAAGCCCCCCCCCCCCAAATTCCTGGAAGAATCCAAACAGGATATGAAAATTCAAATAAGAGAAGTAGAGGAAAAATTGAGAAAAGTCAGTGATGCAAGAAAATCATGAAAAGAGTCAATAGCTTGGTAAAGGAGACAAAAAATATGGAAGAAAATCACTTTAAAAAACAGAATAGGCCAGGGCAGCTAGGTGGCGCAGTGGATAGAGCACCGACCCTGGATTCAGAAGGACCTGAGTTCAAATCCGGCCTCAGACATTTGACACTTACTAGCTGTGTGACCCTGGGCAAGTCACTTAACCCCAATTGCCTCACCAAAACAAACAAACAAAAACAAACAAAAAAAACCCACAGAACAGGCCAAACAGTAAAATGGGCACAAAAATCCAATGAAGTAAAGAATGCCTTAAAAAGCAGAGCTGCCCAAATGAAATTCAATGAGGAAAAGAACTCCTTAATAAATAGAATTAGCCAAATGGATACAATAGATACAAAAGCTCAGGAAAGAAAATAATTCTTTCAAAATTGCAATAAAGCAAAATAAAAAGAATGGGAAAATAGAAGAAAATATGAAATATCTCTTTGGAAAAACAACTGATTGATGAGAGATAGTTTTAAGAATTATTGGACATGGGGCAGCTAGGTGGTGCAGTGGATAGAGCACTGGCCCTGGATTCAGGAGGACCTGAGTTTAAATCTGGCCTCAGATACTTGACACTTACTAGCTGTGTGATCTTGGGCAAGTCATTTAACCCCAATTGCTCTGCCAAAAAAAAAAAAAGAAAAAAGGAAAAGAAGAATTATTGGACAACCTGAAAATCATGGTTAAAAAAAAAAAAAAGCTTAGACATCATCTTTCAAGAAATTATCAAGGAAAAAATACCCTGATATTCTAGAACCAGAGGGTAAAAAGAAATTGAAAAAATCCACCAATCACCTCCTAAAAGAGATCCTAAAATGAAAATTCCCAGGAATAGTATAGTCAAATTCCAGAGGTCCAGGTCAAGGAAAAAATACTGCAAGCAGACAGAAAGAAGCAATTCAAATATCGTGGAGCCACAGTCAGAAAAACACAAGATTTAGCAGCTTCTACATTAAAGGATGAGGGCTTGGAATATGATATTCTGGAGGGCAAAGGAGCTAGGATTACCTCCAAGAATTATTTACCCAATAAAACCGAGTATAATTTTTCAGGAGAAAAAATTAATATTCAATGAAATGAAGAATTTTCAAGAATTCTTAATGAAAAAATCAGAACTGAATAGAAAATCTGACTTTCAAATACAAGACTCGAGAAGCATAAAAAGGTAAACAGGAAAGAGAACCCACAAGGGATTCAAAAAGGTTAAATAGTTTACATTCCTACATGAGAAGATGATATTTGTAATTCCTAAGAAATTCCTTGTTATTAGAGCAGTTAGAAGGAATATAAACAGAAGGCACAGGTATAAAAAAAAAGAGGAATGCACTGGGAGAAGGGGACAGGGAGAGGCAGAATGGGATAAATTATCTGATATAAAAGAGGTGCAAAAAAGCTTTACAGTGGAGGGGACTGTGAACTTTACTCTCACTGGAATTGGTTCCATGAAGTAAACTGGCTCCAAAGAAGTAAAATACACACTTAGTTGGGTAAAGAAATCTATCTTACCATACAGTAAAATAGGAAGGGGATGGGGGGAGGGGTAGAGTTATAGAAGAGAGGGCAGATTTGGGGAGATGGTAATCAGAAGCAAAACATTTTTGAGGATGGACAGGGTGAAAGGAGTAGGATAAACAGAAGGGGAAACAGGATAGAGGGAAAAGTTACTAATTTGTAACTGTGCAAAAATGTTATAGCAAGTTTCTCTGATAAAAACCTCATTTTTCAAATTTTTATATATATATAAAAGAGCCACTTCCCCAATTGATAAATGGTCAAAGGATGTGACGGTTAGTTTTCAGACAAAGCACTGAAAACTGTCTATAGTCATATGAAAAAATGTTCTAAATCACAAGTGATTAGAGAAACACAAATTAAAACAACTTTTGAGCTACCACTCCACACCTATCAGATTGTCTAGTATGACAGAAAAGGAAAAAGACAAGTATTGGAAGGGATGTTGGGAGAATGAGACGTCAACGTAATGTTGGTAGAATTGTGGATTAATTCAACAATTCTGTATGCCCAAAAGGAATGTAAAACAGTGCACACCCTCTTAAGGACCCAGAGATACCACTTACTAGGTCTGTATCCTAAAAAAGATTTTTAAAAAAGGACATTTATGTATAAAAATATTTATAGCAGCTCTTTTAGTAGTGGCAAAGAGTGGGAAATTGATGATCAACTCTGATAGACTTAGTTCTTCTCAGCAATACAATGATCCAAAACAATTCCACAGGACTCATGATGGAAAATGCTATCCATATCCAGAAAAAGAACCGTGGAATCTGAATGCAGATTGAACCATACTATTTTTACTTGTTTTTGTTTTTTGAGGTTTTGCCTGTTTGTTCTGATTCTTCTTTTATAACATGACTAATGTGGAAATATGTTTAATGTGATTGTACATATATAACCTCTATCAGATTGCTTTCTGTCTTGGGGATGGGGCAAGGAAGGAGAAAAACTTCAAACTCAAAATCTTATAAAAACAAATGTTGAAAACTGTCTTTACATGTAACTGGTAAAAATACTCAGGACTGAAAAAAAGGGAAATAATGAACGGGATGCTCTCAGAACAATTTAGAAAGAATTACATGAACTGAAGCAAAGTAAAGTAAGCAGAACCAGGGAAACATTATACACAGTAACAGCAATATTGTAGGATGATCAACTGTGAATGACTTAACTATTCTCAGCAATACAACGGCCAAGACAATTCTAAAGGACTTATGATGAAAAATGCTATCCATCTCTAGACAAAGAACTGATGGGAGTCTGAAGCAGATCTAAGCATACTTTTTTAAACTTTATTTTTCTCAGGGTTTTTTGATCTGCGTTTTCTTTCACAACATGACTAATATGAAAATGTTTTGCATGACCACACATGTACACTCTATATCAAACTGCTTGCCTTCTGGGGGGGGGGGGGGAGACAGGGAAGGAAATAATTTGGAACTCAAAATTTTTTTTAAATGAATGTTAAAAATTATTTTTACATTGTGATTGGGGAAAAACTAAAATATTAAATCATTTTTAAAAGAAAATTTAAAATAAATTTTTAAAAAGGATCTGCCCTTGAAAAGGTTTCTTACTTGAATATATATAAAAACTATGGAAGCAGATAATGTGAAAAAACAAGCACATGAGTGAATGACATTATGCTATATGTGATTGGAATGTGGAGTAAATAAGTAAAATGTTTCCAAATTCTTAGTAACATAAATTTTACTATATTATTGCTGCACAGCTAAGAGATTATGCATATAATCCTATTTTATAAGAAGTCTTCATTCTCAGATCTCAGAACATTCTACTATAAATACACACATAAATTTAGTCTAATTCTTAAGAGTACTAAAAGTCCTTTCAAAATGAGAACCAAGCCTGGATAACACAGAATACTTTGAAATTCACAGTAATATACCAATGAGATGAAGTTGATTAAGGAGAATTAGTAACAAAAATCATTCCCAAATTCACAATAAAATTCAACCTCATATTAATTAGAAATATGGGATTCTTAATAATCATCTCTTAGGAGAGTAGCATACAAATTATGTTCTAACCATCCTGTACTGATATGAATAATGAAGTACCACCTGTAACCCTACCTTGAGTGCCAACAATCTCCATGTGAAGATGTGCAAGTCCACTAGCAGTGGATAAAGCTAGTTTTATCATTCCTTCCACAGTAACTGTGTACCTGTTTAAGTAATCAAAAAGGGACCCATGCTCATGATAGTCTGAAACCAACCACAGCTGAGTCCATGTACCATTGTCTGCAAAATAAAGGAATAGCATAATTTTCTAAGATTTCTATGAAACATTTAAAATTGTGATAAAAATTGTCTCATCTAAGCTTTAATACTAAAATACATCAGTGTAACACCATCCTATATTGCTTTAGAAGTCTTCTTACATCTGCATTTTACTTTTCAAATAGCTTATATATATATATACACACACATACATATATATACATACACATACATACACACACACACACACATATAATCTATTTGACTCTTAAAATAACTTCTTAGTGTAATTCAGGTCAAAGATTAAAACTCTGATTTAAAAAGAAAAGGAAACTAAGCCCCACAAACACTCAGTGACTCATCAAGGATGAGTCCTATATTCCTGACTCCTAATTCAGCCTTCTTTCCACTCCACTGAGTAATAACAATACATTATTTTATTTTTTTAATATATGTGTATGTGGGCCAGCAGGTCTATTTTTCAATGACTAGCCTATGTTTGGAGAAGCTCTTCACCAGGTTGTCTATATGGAGATAAATTTTTAAAAGATTATCTACCAATTTAAAGGGCATTTGTGATCCTTACCAGTGGGCCAACCAAATCCTTGATGTTTAATCCTAAATCTGAATTGCGGTTGTATTATTACTATATACATGACCATTTTTACTATATACATGCCATTTAACACCGCTAGACTTTTTTCCTCATCTGTAGCAATGATCTCTCACCCAAACAGGATTCTCTAGGGGACTATGGCACAAAACTGAAGGAATAGGTTATCTAATCAATCAAGCAGAGTAAGAAGCCATATTTACTTACCTTTCGCCCATTATCCCAACATTCTTCCACCCTGACCTCTCAGGACAATAATAACCAAACCCTGACCGGATAACCACAGCAGGCAACTGCTATGGAGTTTTCTTGGCAGAGATGCTGGAGTGGTTTGTCATTTCCTTTTCTAGTTCATTTTACAGATGAGGAAAGTGAGGACCACAAAGCTAGTAAATGTCTGAGGTCAGATTTGAACTCAGGAAGATGAGTCTTCCTGACTCTAGCCCCAGCACTCTATCCACTGTGCCAACCTAGCTGTCCTATACCTATACATATCTTCACTGTATCTATAAAGTATCCTAAGTTTCAAAATCACTTTTCACCAGGAAAATCATTGATGAGAAATTAGGGAAGAGGCATAGTTTTTGCCACACAGGGATTCAATATATTTACTTAGTCTCTGATTTCCAAATAATTCTTTACACCTGAATATCTGCAAAAGAGAAATAAATAAAAAATAGCACCTCTCTGAGTCAATCGCTCTCTAGACGTTAAATGGAAAATAATGGGCTGCTTTGGGGGAATGAGAGGTAAAGAAGGAGATAGGTCAACGAATCTAGACATTGAATATCTGAAGCCAGATTAATTATATGGATAGTTCATAAGACTGGGTGTTCCAAAATTAGAGTTGTCCTATAATCTTAAAATATCCAAGAAACATGTCTAAAAGTCCTACTTGGTATTAAAAAAATGGTGTCAAATATAAGAATTTAAGAGTGGTAAAGATGGAACCTTTATAACCAATGAAGGGTGAAGTAGAAAACTGAAATCCAGTTTAGGTCTTTTAAACACCATTTTCTTTCCTTGCCCCAAACAAAACAAAAATAAAATTGAGGATGCTTGGCAGAAAAATCCAAAACAGGTTCGATTACCTTGAAACTTATAATAAACATCCTGATATGAATAATGAGATATAAAAAATTATCTAAATGTCATAGGAATAATCTTAATCTGTCATGTTTCAAAATACCTAGCTAGAGGCAGCTAAGTGGTCCTGGAGTCAGGAAGCCCAGAGTTCAAATTTGGCCTCAGACACTTAACAGCTGTGTGACAGTAAGCAAGTAACTTAGCCTCCCTCTGCCCCAGTTTCCTCATCTGTAAAACTGGGATAACAGTACCTACCTTGAAGGGTTGTTATGAGGATAAAATGACATTATCAATCAAGTGTTTTGTAATCCTTAAAATGCTAGCTACTTCCCCCCCACCTTTTTTTAAAGGCAGCTAGGTGTTACAATGTATAGAGTGCTGGACCTGGAGTCAAGAAGACCCCAAATGTTAGACCTCATGTGAATTTAGCAAATCATTTTCTTCCCTGGGATCAATTTCCTCTCTTTTAAAAGGAAAAAGCTTTTGATTAGATTTTGAAGGTCTCTTCTTGCTTTTTGTCTACAATCCCATTGTAACATTTTTCCTAAATATCATTTGAATATGAAAAATACACAAAAATCAGACAAAAAATAAAATTGTGCCAAGGATAGCATATTAATTAGACTTCTGTGATATCTACCAACTTTTACAATTATGACTAATGGCCCACTGTAAAAGCACTTTTTCACCATTGCCTCATTTGAGCCTGACAATCCTCTAAGTATTGACAACTAGGAGACAAGAAGATTGGTGATATTCCAATAGAAACAGGAAACTAGGAAGGGACTATGATTTGGGGTGGTTTAAAAATTAATCTAACAGATTTGGGATCTAGAGACCCTGGTAGGCTGAAAAGATGGGACAAATATAATAAGATGGAATTTAATATCAATGTTATACTTCATCTTGTTTTCAATTATAACTGCTCACATTTATATGATGCTTTGTCTTCCCATATTTACATGTAGTTTTCTATTTCTGACCAAATTGCATTAGTTTATATCTTTAAAAGGTTTTGTTAATATTGTTTATTTTCTTCTAATTATCATATAGAGATTTTAAGTTTACCAACCTTTATTGTCAGCTGCTATGAACCCCAGAATGTTTTCATGACGTAACATTACAGTCTGATAAATTTCTGCCTCACGGAACCATGAACGTTCTTCTCTTGAAGAAAATATTTTTACTGCAACTTCTTCTCCTCTCCATTTTCCTCTCCAGACTTCACCAAATCGACCTTTCCCTATGCTTTCTTGCAATACAATAGTTCTTGCAATAGTTCTTTGAACAAGTAATGGTAATCCTTTAAAAAAAGTATTATTGTTATTAAATATAACAAAACAGTATTTCTTATATTATATAATATATATATGAAACATTGCAAAAAGAGTATGAAGGTTAGTACAAATCTATATAAGAACATGGTCACGATCCTCACAGAGCTGCCCAACTGAACTGTTAGCTAAGTTAGACACATAAGATAACTAATTAGCAAAATAAGGATACTCTGAGTACTATAATAGTTCAAATGAAGGAAATCTTCACCTAGTTGAGAAGGCTTCACAAAGAAGCCAGCATCTGAATGGTACTTTGAAGGATAGGGAGAGAGGTATAAAGAAAGAGAGAAGGAATTCCAGACAGAAGGAAATATAAGTAAAGCCACAAAAATAACTGAATGAGGGGATAATGAAGAGTAAACTAACCTCAGCAGAGAAGGGGGTTAGCTTTAGCAAGACAAACTCAAGTCAAATCAAATGACTTTAAATGTCATGATGTGGAGTCTGAACGCAGAACAAGTCAGTCAGAAGCATCTGCCAAGGGCTAGGCACTGTTGGCAGCACAGAATACAAAGAAATGCAAAAACAATTCCTGCCCTCTAAGAGCTCATAATCTAATGGAGGGTAGGAGAAAGAAACAAACGACTATGTACAAATAAAGATATATACGAGGTTAACTGGAAGTAATCTCAAAGGGAAAGCAGTACCATTCAGGGGGTTCAGGAAAAGGTTTCTTGAAGAAGGTAGGGTTTTAGCTGAGATCTGAAGGAAGCTGACAAGCCAGGAGTTAGAGCATTCCAGGTGGTGAAAAAGCAAGTACGATCACTGTAAATTAAAGTGGAAAGGAGTAAGGTGTAATTAGACTGGAGAGGTCAGAAGGAAGGGGCTCATTATGAAGGGTTTAAAAGTTCCACGATGATTTTATGCTTTGTTGTTGTTCAGTCATGTCCAAGTCTTCATGATCCTTAGGGGTTTTATTGGCAAGGATACAGAAGTGCTTTGCCATTTCCTTCTCCAGTGGATTAAGGCAAACAGAGGTGAAGTGACTTGCCCAGGGTCACATAAGCCATGAGTGTCTGAAGTTAGATTTGAACTCAGGTCTTCCTGACTCCAGGCCCAGTGCTCCATCCACTGAACCACCTAGCTACCACAGGGGCACTAGCACCTCTGGAATAAGGACTTACTGAGCCCTTTTCAGGGCTGCTCATTCACCTTTGGCATTCATCTGCCACCCAGCTCTCACCTGTGGCTCCAAAAATGCTGTAGCATGTGCAGCAGCCACACTCAGGTAAAACCGTCTCAGCCAATGGGTTAAATCAGATTCAGGGTAACTGAGAAGCCTTAAACCCAAGTGGTAAAGTAGGGGGACGTATACTCCAAACATGTAAAGATTTTCCCATGGCAGAATGGGCAGATGAAAACAATTTGTTCCAATGGCTATGAAGGCAGCTGAATCAGGTGCTGTGGAGTACTTAGACCTTGGTCAGACATCAAAGATGCCAAGGTTATCCAATACATATGGTCATCTTAACTTCTGTTTTTCCACTGGACTGTCTGAAGGAGACAGCGAGACTTTGCAACTTTGTCTCACTTACATTCAATTCACACAAAGGCAAAAATCACCCATGATGTCACTGGTCCTCTTTGAAAACAAAATGAAAAACAATGATTTTATATGATTTTATGATTGATCCAATGATTTTATATTGGATCCTAGAGGTAATTGGGAACCAATGAAGTTTACTAACTGGGGGGAGGGGGGGAGAGAGGGGATTCCATGGTCAGGCCCGCACTTTTTAAAAATTACTTTGGTAGCTGGGGAAGGGATGGATGAGATTTGAAGCAGGAAGTCCAACCAGAACACTGCCACTACACTGTTACAGGCCCTTATCACTTTATCAGGTATAAGGTGATATGGGCCTGTAACAGTATGGTGGCAGCGTCAGGAGAAAAGGAGATATATGAGAAATGTTGCAAAGACAGAATCTACAGGATTTTGCCAACGGATTCCTTATGTGGAGGAGAGTGAAGATGACAGCTAGGCTGTGAGCCTCAGTCATCAGGAGGCTGGGGGAATTCCTCAGAGTAATAAAAAAGTTATGAAGTTATGAAGAGGTGAGAGCTTAAGGGAAAGATAGTTCAGTTCAGTTGTGACCATGTTGACTTTAAGAGGCTGAAGTAGAGGCAAACAATAAGAAGTTGAAAATGTGAGACCAAAGAAAGGTTTAGGTTAAAAAACACCACATCTGAGATATAGAATCTATGGGAACTGATGAAACTATAAAATAAAGGTGTATGAGGGAAAAGGGAAGGAGAGCGAGCAGCTAGATGGCACAAAGAGTCAGACGTGAGTGAAACAATTGAACAACACAGAAAGAACCCTAGGATAGAGCCTTAAGAGACACATATGATTAACAGTGATGGCCTGAATAAAGATCCAGCAAAGAAGACTAAGGAGAGAGGGGTATCGTGAAAACAGAAAAGAGATTATCAAAGAAAAGAGGGTGAGATGCAGTGTCAAAGGCTGCCAAGAGGTCAAGAAAGATGAAGAATGAGAAAAGGTCATTAATTTGGCAATTAAGAGATTACTGATCTCATGGACAGAGCACTGTCAGAAGCCAGACTAGAAAAAGTTAAGAAAGTTAAGAAAGAGGGTGAAAGGAAAGAAAGTAGAAGCATTGGTTGTTGAGCTCTTCCTCAGGGAGTTTAGCCACAAAAGAGAAGATGAGAGCTAGAAAAAAATGAAAGATCAAGTGTGGCTTCTTCTAAAGGTGGGGAGATATGGGCCTGTGAGCAGAGAGCAAAGAAGTAAGCAAAGAAGCCTTTATTAAGCACTTACTATGTGCCAGGCACTGTAAATACTGGGGCTACAAAATAACAACCCAAAAGAAAAACAGTCCTTGCCTTTAAAGAGCTTACATTCTAACAGGGGAAGACAACATACAAAAGGGGAGTTGAAAAGTAAAAGTTTAGGGGGCATGGTTTTGAAGTCTGTAAGCCAAAAATAGTCTCGAAGGGAATGAAAGCTAGCATGGGCCCCTCTGAAAAAAATGAGGGAAGCAGAGAAAGATTCAAGATTAGTGAAAAAGTGGGGCTAACAGAGGGGACAATGTGCTTAAGAATTAGGGATGGAGTAGAGATGTGCATTTTGGAGTTCATTTTGGCAAGAAGAAGGGTCACTACTTCAAGGGACATGGGGGGTGGGGAGGGGAGTCAAAAGCTCTCAGCAAATGGTTTCAGTTGTTGGGTTATTTTTTTTTTCAGTGAAATGAGACAAGATTCTCAACTGAGAGAGGTGAAGGGAGAGGGAACCATGAGAGGATGAAAAAGTTTGGAAAAGTCATTCTGGTGAATGGAATAATGAACTGATTAGTGAGATACGAAAGGACTGCCTTGATGCAGTGAAGACCCAGTTGAGATTATGTTATAACTGTGATTTTGTGGCATGATAAAAAATTAATTTATGTGGCATGGAAAGTAGAGACACTGAAAAGCAGACCATTAAAGAGGTTTATGTAAAAATTTAGTCAAAGTGTCAAACACTTTACTTCATAGAACCCTATAGTTAAAATGGATTTTAGCCAAATTTTTTAAAGCTTTAAAAATATCTCATAAACAACCTGAAAAGAAATTAGTGTGCATCTAACTACTGTCTGCTACATTAAAGACAACCAATTGCTTACTTTTGTTAATGGAGCTAGTTTGAACTAAACTAGTCTCAGGTTAAAAATGTGTTTGACCTTAAAATTCTAAATATCTATTAGATTGTAACACTGTATTTGAGTTATTTTATTTACTTCCTGTCCTCTAAGAACCTCCACTCACAGTACAATAACTCAAACAAATGTTAAAACCCTACTATTCACCCCAGGGAAAATTAGTAAATCATGCTGCTATTTACGTCTCTTCTCAGTACTAACTGCCTATTTATTTAATTCAAGGCTATTTGCCTCAGAGTTCAACTACTCTAACTTCTGGCTGAGTAACAAACCCTTAGTACAGCATCCTGATAAATAGTCATCCAATTTTTATTGGAAGAACTCTATCAGGGAGTAAATGAAACCATTTTTATAAGCTTGGATCCCTGTATATGAAATATGAAACATTTTGAAAATATAAATGTAATAAATAGCCACATGATTCACTAACTTAATTGTTCTTCTTTGTAAACATTGGCCAGTGTTCTGATTAGTAATGTTTAGTCTGGTGACAACAGATATTCATGTTTAAAATTAGCCCATTTGGAGGAAGCAGAGAAAGAGGCAAGACTCATGCTCACAAAGGGGGCTATTTTTGCTGACAGCTGCTGAATAAACTTAATTTTGAATACAGGAAGAAGAAATAAAGTCCTAGACAATATAACTTGATCAAATTTTTCCATCAAAAAATACTATCTTGAATTATGCCTTGTTATTTTTAAAAGGATAATTTTTAGTAAATAAGTAAAAGGAACTACTAAACTTGAGAGTTTTTTACAATAAAAAACATTAAAACCCACCCCTTCTACAGAACTACAATACTTAGTTATAAAGAAATGTACACACATTCACATTATGAATGCATTTTTTTAGTATTCCCTTCACAAGTAAAATAAACCTTTAAAAGTCTATTTCTAACACACCCTAACTGGTGACTGTCTTAGGTCCATACAATATGGTTATTAGGCTTTTATAAGCCATCTGAGGTGAAGAATCACATCATTCAAAAAAACAGTTCTTCCCACTCCACAGGTAGATCTAAATAGGCATTGGGCATATAATGAGTTTTGACAAAGAAAGATGACCTTAAATTGTCTTTTTAAAAAATTAAGGGGCAGCTAGGTGGTGCAGTGGATAAAGCACAGGCCCTGGATTCAGGAGTACCTGAGTTCAAATCCGGCCTCAGACACTTGACACTTACTAGCTGTGTGACCCTGGGCAAGTCACTTAACCCCCACTGCCCCATAAAAAAAAATTTAAAAATTAAGCAAAACAGAAAAGAACTGAGAAATTATTCAATATTATGCCCATTATCTTTTCCCAAACTATATTCAAGGCTTTTTTTTTTGGCAGGGGGAAGAAATGGGGAAGAGGAAAGAAGGAAGAAAAAGCAAGAAATCAAAAGGATAAGCTCCAATTTCATGAAAGAGCTATATGTTCTAGTAGATATAAATATATACCTAGACTTCATCATACAAACTTTTGAGGGTAGTTCTAACTCAATTAAACTTATTGGTATATAAATGAACTATCAGAATATGGGTACATTATTAGCAGTTTCTATAAAAGAAAGATTTTATAAAGCAAGGCTTTATGTAACATATTACATCATTAATGAAATAAAGGCAAACTTCATTATCTCTGCTAGTACAACTCATAATTCTCCTATAAAATCTTCTCTGGAGCCTAACTATGTTATGAGAGCAACCCTGGGTTCTTACAAGGCTATGACAATGGAATATAAGCTCTTGCAAAGCCCACCAAGAGGAAATGGCTTAGTGTAGTGGTCTTTCTGTACTAAGGACCAGGCTAGCTAAGATCAGAGTAAGTTGCCTCCACAATGCTGGTTTATCAGAAAATCAATTTCACTTGGCTACAACAATTCTTAAGACTGCCTAGGAGAGATTGCTATATTATCTCAGTGGAAGAAGTACCTATGCCAATAAAATTATGATCTTTAGAAAATGACTAACAGAATGACATTGATCACTCTAGATTTTATGGATCAAGAAACAATTATTTTATCATCTTAGAGGCACATGTTTTTCCCAGTAAAAAAACACCACAAATCTTAATTTTTTCATTGTTTTGATTCACTTTACATCCTTTTCAAAAAATTTTCTATGAAATCAATCTTATATTTGAGTGGTGCCTTGTAGTTTTTTTACCTTTTTACCTTCAGAAACATTTTTAAAAAGATACTAACTATTATTTACTAAACTTGAAAGATAAGGAACCTGAAACCCAGAGAGCTTAAATGCCTTGCTTCAGGTTCACATGTATTAGTAGAAGAAAGAGTATGAGAACATAGCCTTCTGCCTCCCGCTGTGGTGTTTCTTCTACTACACAATGGATGAGCTACACTTAATGGCCTCCTAATGGACTTTCCAGATCTAAAATATTTTTATTCTATAATAAGATGCGTCTTTTTGCACAAAATCCCCTGGGATACAACTTATAATGACAGGGAATCAGAAATTAATGCTATGGTTTTAACTGTAACAAGTTAATGCACTCATGAGGATCAAATCTGATGCAGCTCTTCATTAGCTCCATGCTTTAATCAATTGTGCTAAAAGGTTTGGGTGACAGATACAATAATTAAGGATAATTTAAACTAAAAATTACTTAAATCTCCTAATCAAAACCCCAAAATAAATGCATTACCTGACCCAGATCCTGACGTGGTCATGTCATAAATTAGGTCCTTTAATGTTGTGCCCTCTGAAATAAAAGGGCGATCTAAGGAGGGATCCTCTTCATTTGGAACACGATGATGTATGACAGTACGATTGTGGCAAATATAGATCATCAACATCAATGAAATACAGACAAGGCAGACAGGTCCAGCAATAACAGCTGCCAATTCCACAGGACCAAGATTAGACGGTTTCACTGGGGAAGTACCTAAAGGGGAGTGTAAAGAAATTGCAGCCAGTAAATTAACTTCAATTAAGTTCCATGTTGTATGTTTATCTGCCATTATTACATTTTTCCTGTATCAAACACTTCTGGGTAAAATTACATTGATCTATGATGCATCTAACCATGGATGTTTTAGGGTAGAGTTAGCTTAGCTTCACATTTATCTGTATGCCTATGTATAAGTCACTGGGATCTGGTAAACAGACAAAAAAAAAAAGACATTAGAAAAACCATGTTGACTGATGCTCTACTTAACTTCTTTATTGCTAAACAATGGAAAAGGAGTCCTAGGAAGTGGAAAAAAGTCTAAGAATCCTGTTCAAGTATACATACAATACAGATCCAGATTTTAGGCAGTTGTAGAAATACATTACTTATGCTTCCTTGGGGTATTAATGAAGTTGTTATCTACCTGTAGTCACACAGAAGTATCTACTCTTATTCCATTGATCAAAGACCTTGGCAAAATTCTTCTATTCTGCTCCAATACCGTGTCATAACAATTTTTATCCAATTCACTGACAGTATTACTAGATCTTAGACATTATCTAGTCTGACACGTTCATACTACAGATGAGGAAACTAAGGTCCAGAGAAGGTAAGAAACTTAACATATCAGTCACAGATTTTATTTCCATAAGTCAATAATACCTGTGAGGAGGAGAAAAACCCCACCCCCCAATAAAAATTCTTGATCTTAAAGATCCTTCCTATCTGGTAGGCTCGGCTCCATGCCTTCAAGGAACCACACACAACAATGACTCCTAATTCTCCTTAGTCAGAGGTAAAGGAGTTCTGAGACTAAAAAGCTTGAGAACTGCTGATTTAGAAGACTTCTATTTTTAAATTATATGATTCTAACCAATTACGAAAAAAAAATAAACTCACCTGTTGGGAATTCTATTTTATTGCAGTGGTCTTTGGCACAACAGAAAGGTGACATCAAAAATCCATCTCTTAAAGAGGGGGCACATACAAATGGCCTATCTCGGGGAACTAAATCAACTTCTGGTATACACATGCTATTGTATATAACTTTGTCTGCACTCTGTGTTGCAGCAACAAAGCAAAGTCCATCTGTCACACACGTGTAATTTTCTTTAATACAGAGGTGGCAGAAACACTGCAAACCTGGAAAGAAAAATGCAGAATTAGAAATAAAAGCTTTGAAGTGAGAAAAACTTTAAGTGGTCTTATACTTCCTTGCATAATACTTAAAAAAAATTGTATTAGCAATTATGCTATCTATATTAAACCAAGCATCCCAACTTATCAAGAAATTTGACATATATGGGATCTACAACATTGGGTAATTACTTCTGGCAGACCAGAGAAATAGGCCTACATCTAAGACCAGCATTCTTTTTTTTTATGTATAAGGAGATCATGTATGGAGTAAGGAGCTAGGTATACTACTATTAAGGTCATTAAAGAAAGAAGCTGAAATGGTCACTTCACTCCCTACTGCCCTTTTTGCAGGTCACTGCCTAATTAACAGGAGCACAGAAGAGCTCCTTCCACTTCTCCCTGCCCCCCATTTATGTAGCACCTACTACGTGCTAAGTGCTTTAAATATCTCATTTGATCCTCATAACATCTCTATGAGGTAGGTGATATATATATATGTATGTGTGTGTGTATATATTTATATATCCATCCTGATTTTACAGATGAGGAAACTGAGGCAAAGAAAGATGAAACAACTTACCCAAGTAAATGTTTGAATCAGGATTAGAATTCAGGTCTTTCTGACTCTAAATCCAGAGCTCTTTCTCACCATACCATCTCACTGCCTCAAATATAGACAAGCAAAACAAACTTCCTGATGCTCAAGTGGGGATTAAATGCAAACAAAAAGGGAAAGAAGAAAAAGCAAAAGCAAAGAACTAAAATCTAAGGAAGTACTCATTAATTGGAGAATGACTGAACAAACTAGTATATCAATATAAGGTTATTACAAAACAGACAACTTCAGAGAATCCAAAGTGATATAAGCTAATGTAGAGTGAAGTGAGACTCCAGGAGAACAAGTTATACAAAGACAACACTGGAAAGAAAAACAGCTTTGAAGGAAAAAAGAATGCTGATCAGGCTGATAACCAGCATCTATCTCTAACGAAGCACATTACCCACATCCTGGGAAAGTAATAGACTCAAGGTGCTGAAAGAGACACAGTTCTGGACATGGCCACTGTGTGGATCCCTTTTGCTCAACAATGCTTGTTTTGAAGGTGTCTCCCTACTCCTAATCTCATGGTTTTTGTTTTTTTTAAATGGGAGCTCTAGGGGGAAGCTGGCAGAAAATAACAAGCAGAAGAACTGAACAGTTCAACCTTCTATTTGTTTTCAGTCACAGCTTATACACCCCAAGCTAAGTCCTAGCCCTTCTCTGATCTTCCATTTTCTCCCAACAAAGCTACCAAAAAAATTTTTGTTGTCTTTAATTTCAAAAATGAAGGACAAACAACACTTCCTTCACTAACCTCAGTTTCATCTTCAGACTGTTTGTCTGACACTGTTTTTACAGGATTCTATTTTTCTTCCTCATTGGAATTGTTTCCCTTTGCCTCTTCAGGATTTAATTTTTCATAATCTCCCATCCTTTCTGTGATGACTTTCCCTTAGAATTGTGCTTTGTGGGCTCTCAACTATCTTTCCCCAAACCATTTGAAATCTGCTTTGCTTAAATCTAGTGTGCCTATTAGACCATGCCCAGGTTTTCTCTTTCCGTAACACCAAGTAAGTAAATCGCCACTTCCCTATAGGGTCCTCAATATATCCACCCTACCAACCAATTCCCTGTTAGTGAGAACAAGAATAGAATTTCCCCTTCTTGATTCCTTTGAAGCATGAATTTATCACTAAGGCAAATCACTGAGTTTACACTTTATATTTATACTTTACAATTCAAACAAACAACAAACCTTTATTTATTAAGAACATACATGGGGGCAGCTAGGTGGTGCAGTGGATACAGCACCAGCCCTGGAGTCAGGAGTACCTGAGTTCAAATCCGACCTCAGACACTTAACACTTACCAGCTGTGTGACCCTCGGCAAGTCACTTAACCCCAATTGCCTCACTTAAAAAAAAAAAAAAAGAAGAACATACATGGGTTATGCTAGGCTCTGGATCACTATTCTTGTATAGAAGAAGCTTATTGAAGGTATACAACATGTTCACCCTGAAGATAAACCATATACAAAATAAATACACAATGGGGGTGGGGGGGAGACAGGAAGGAGGATAAACATTAATAACTGGGGAAAATCAAAACAGGATTACTTGAGGTGGCACTGGAGTTAAGCCTTAAAGGGGTGAAGGGAGTTCCAAGGCAGTCATTTTGTCTCAGACTGGCAAAACTGACAAATAATGGACGGGTTGTGGGAAAACAGGTATATCAATGCATTGTTGGTACAACTGGGAATTAGTCTAGCCATTATGGAAAGCAATTTAGAACATACTTAAAAAGTTACCAAACTGCACATGTCCTTTCACATAGCAATCCCATTATTGCCTACAACCCAAAGAGATCAAAGAAAATAAAATGACTCACAAAAATATTTATAGCAGCTCTTTTTATAATGGCAAAGAACTAGAAAGGGGAGTACTCCCTAAAGGAGTACCCATCAATTGAGAAATGGCTGAACAAAGTATTATATGAATGTGTAACATAACATGGTGTCAGAGAACCTTGAAGACTTATACAAACTGATGCAGAATGAGGTTAACAGAATCAGAGGAACAATTTATACTATAGTAATAACATAAGAACAAACAACTTTGAAAGAATTAAAAACTTTGATCAATGTAATGACCAACCATGACTCCAGAATACCAATAATGAAGGAATGCTACCCTGACAGAGAGGTAATGATATTCAAGATGCAGAATGTGTCATGTATTTTTTACATGGCATTGTAGGATTTTGTTTTACTTGACCATGAATATTTCTTAGAAGGGTTTTGAACATAGGTTACTGGGAGAATAGTGGTCCCCTCAATTGAAATGTGGAAATTAGGAGGAATGGTGGGTTAGTGGACATGTTGAGTTTAAGATGACTAAAGGAACATTTAAATGTGAGATGTCCATCTAGGAGAGAGAAGGCTGGATAAGCAGATTTGGGAATCATCTGCATAGGAGCTGATGAATTAAGAGAGAGAATATACAGTCAGTCAATAAGAATTTATTAAACCCCTATATACCAAACTCAGTGCTAAGAACTGGGGATACAAAAAAAGGCAAAAGACAGTTCCTGCCCTCAAGAAGCTCAGAAGGAGATAACCTACATACAATTATATCCAAACAAGCAACATACAAAACAAAAATGAAATAAGCAACAGAGGGAAGGTACTAGAATTAACAGAGATTGGGAAAGGCTTCCTGTAGAAAGTAATCTTTTAGCTGGTACTTGAGGTAAGTCAGGGAAGCCAGGAGGCAGAGATGAGGGAGAGAATTCCAGGAATGGGGGACCTCCAGAGAAAATGCCCAGAGAAAACCCTAGGACACACCCAAGGGGAAGAATATAGATAACAACCCTAGAAAGGGAACAAAAAAAAATCTTTAAGCACCTAACAACAACCCTATAAGTAATAGTACAATAGTATTATATCCATTCTAGAGGTATGAAAACTGAGGTGCAGTGTGTCTCCAGTCACATAAACAGTTTCAGCCACAACTCAAACCTAGATCCTCTGACTTTGAGTAAGTCCTATGTTCTTGCCACTACACCAAAGTATACATATATTGGGGCAAAGCTTAGAGGGAATCCTGATTTTGATCTTATTGTTATGGTTGAAAGGCTCGGTTTAATCCATTTCCCCACTGATCTCATCTATGAGGTACAAAATATATTAAAAGGTCCAAACTATTTTAGACCTATCACAATGCCTTTCACAGAGTCTGTGAAAAGAAGTATTTTTAAGTCAGTAGAACTAAAGAAACCTAGATAGTGGGTAACAGGAGTCTTTTTCCATTTCACTGTATGCTGAAGGCATAAAAAAAAAAAAAAGAATGGATAGAAACAGGTATGGATGGAAGGAAGGAAAGAGTGCAAAAGGAAAAAAGGTCTCAGGTAGGTTTTAAAAATAAATGTTAGTGTTAAATAGTTAAAAACTTAAGGTGGAACTGTGGAGTATAGATGCTGATTGAACCATATTATTTCTTTTGTTTTGGGTGCTGTTGTTTTTTTTTTCTATTTTGAGGTTTTGCATCACTGCTCTGATTCTTTCTCTTGTAACAGGATTAATGCAGAAATAGGATTAATGTTATTATGTGTATATATATGTGTGTGTATATATATATCTATATGTATATGTATAGATATATATAGATATAACCTATATCAGATTACCTGCTGTCTAGGGGAGGGGGGAGGGAGGGGAGGGAGGGAGGGAGAAAAATCTGAAAGTGTAAAGCATGTATAAACAAAAGGATATGAATAGGCAGTTTTCAAATGAAGAAATTAAAGCTATCTATAGTCACAAAAAAAAAAAAACTTAAGGTGATGTTTGCCTTGGAAATTAAGAGATAAAAATCCCAATTTTGAGCCTCAGAGTAAATTTCTAACAATCTTTGAAAGACACATTTACAAACAAAATCTACTTTCAATACTTGCCCTCCCAGAACTTTGAATATCTTGGCTCATGAATCGAAAGTTAGGAGAAAAGGAATTGAAAGAAATCAAGAGATAAATAAATTAGAGAAGGAAGAAATTACCTGTCAGAGTATGAGTTCACAGAGGGTAAAAATGAACAATTTTCATTATATAAAACTAGAAGGTTTTGCACAAACAAAATCAATGTGACTAAAATAAGAAGATAAACACATAAATGAGGAAAAATACTATAGCAAAGTCCTCTGATTAAAGTCTTATTTCTTAGATATATAGGGTTGATTCAAATTTATAAGAATAAGAACTCCCTAACCAATAAATGGTCAAAGGAGTTTTTTGTTTTTGTTTTTTTAGTGAAGCAATTGGGGTTAAGTGACTTGCCCAGGGTCACACAGCTAGTAAGTGTTAAGTGTCTGAGGCCAGATTTGAACTCAGGTACTCCTGACTCCAGGGTCGGTGCTCTATCCAAAACAAGTTTTCAAAGGAAGAAATCCAAGCTATAAAAAGGTATAGGTAAAAAATACTCTTCTTGTTGAGGGCCTGCTGTCTCCCCTTTTACCCCGTGGCCCTAAGAAATGAGCTTGGGGTTTTGTTTTTATTTGTTCTGTTTCATTCGTCCTTCTCAATTTTAGATGCAGGTGGTATAATCCCCACTAGACCTGGACTCAAACCACGGTGAGTTTGGAGCCAAGATTAAAGGTCAGATATATAGCCAGCCAACCCAGCAGGGAAGTCCTGAGAAGGCAGGGTGCCCAGGACTTAAGCCCAAGGAAGTAAGGGGAGCACTAGATGTGGAACTTGGAACTGTGCTGTAGAGGAACTGCACTAAACTGTGAACCTCATTCCTCTGCTCATAGATAGAGGTGGTATAAGAGGGGAAGGGGAGAGAGAATGCTCTAAGATGTCAAGTTGTATACTTATTCTCACCATATGTTTGATATAAATATCCTTTTGTAAAAGCAAAAAGCCAAAAAAAGTTCTCTAACATTATTAACAATGAAAGGAATGCACATTAGAACAACTTTGAGGTTCTAGCTCACAACCTGACCTGACTGAAAAAGTTGGGGGGAAAAAAGGAATGCTAGGGGCAGCTAAGTGGCACGGATAAAGCACCGGCCCTGGATTCAGGAGGACCTAAGTTCAAATCCGGTCCCAGACACTTGACACTTACTAGCTGTGTGACCCAGGGCAAATCACTTAACCCCCATTGCCCTGCCCCCCCAAAAAAATGCTATAGAGGGACTGTAGGAAAACTGGTAACATGCATTAATGCAAAAAACAAACAAAAAAACCCCACATACATTAATGCATTGTTGATGGAGCTGTGAACTGGTACAGTCATTCCGGGAAGTAAATTGGAACTATGCCCAAAAAGCTATTAAATTGTACAGACTGTTTGACCTAGTAATGCCACTACTAGGTCTATACCCCAGACAGATCAAAGAAAGAAAAAAAGGACTCATGTACACAAATATTTAGAGAAGCTCTTTTTGTAGTGTCAAAGATATGGAAACAGGGATTACCCATCCATTACGAAATGACTACTACTGGGCTGTAACAAATTATATAGGTTTCAGATAAACTGGGAAGACTTGTATGAATTGATGCAGAGTGAATTGCACAGAAACAGGAAAACAATTTACATTAAACATACTATAATAACAAACACCTTTGAAAGACTTAGGAACTCTGATAAACAAAATGACTAACCACAATTCCAAGATTCATAATGAAACGTTACCCACCTCCTGATAGCATTAATAGACTTAAAAGAGTATTCACTGAGACTTTGTTAGCTTAGGGATTTTTTGGATATGACCTATGTGAGTAATTTGTTTTGCTTGACCATACATGTTTGTAGCAAGAGTTTTATTTTTCTTTCTTCTTCAATAGTGTGTAGAGATGACAGATTTTTGTTGATTTGAAAAAAAATTTTTTTAAAGGTTATGAAGTCCAGTTCCATTCCTAACCAGCATCTTCTTCTGATCCCCTCCCCACACACCCTCCCCCAAGAAAAACAGGAGAGAAGACTTTTAAACAATTTGTCATGGTCTAAGGATAGATATCAGGACCAATACCAAAACACAGCCTCTTGATCACCAAGATTAACCCTTCAGGAGACTACTGAAGCATCAAATGAGATAATATACATAAAGTACTTTGCAAATCTTAAAACGCTGTATAAATTTCAGCTAATAACTGAAGATGCCATACACCAGACCTCAGAGTCCATTCACCACCTAGTCAAAGAGATCTTTACTAAGAAAAGGGTTTTCTGAAGGAGGCATCTGATAATATAAGCTAAAAGGGGAGCTGGGAATCTGATAAGGAATTAACTAGTTTAAAATTTAAAATTAAGGGAGAGAAGACTGAATAGTTTCCCTTCCAAAAAGGAATGGTGGAAGGTTAATGTTCCACAAGCCCTACCAAGTTGTGAAACATTTCTACTACTGGAGTTAAGTCTTTCGACAGACTTGTTTCTTTAAAGGATTGTACACAGAATTCCCTACCTTGTCACTTCTACAATCAGAAGCTATGTCAAAAAGGGAACAGTCATAGGATTTAATCCTGGGTGATTAGGTAAAGTTGCTAGGCTACTGGATCCAGAACTAGAAAGAATAATTCTCTTGCCACCTGATGAGGTTCCTTTTCTTCCTCTTTTGCTGGCCTATTTTTCCCGTCATCTCTCTTAAATGGGGGTATTCTCCCAAGGTCCTGTCTGAGGGCTTCTTCTAGGTATATTTTCCATGTTTTCAATCATCACATACATATACAAGTTGAATTTACCATCTCCCCCTCCCCACAAACATTTCTCTCTCCTGAGCTCCACTCCTAATTCACACAACTGGATGCCCAATCTCATACTGGTCATGTCCAGAACAGAATTTATTATCTTCCCCTCAATACCTATCCCTCTTCCTAGTTTGCATATTTTAGTTGAAGGCATCACCATTATTCTAGTCATTCACATTCACAACCTAGGAATCTACCAAACTCACTACATTATATCCAATCAAATTCTACTTCTATAACATCTCTCATATTCACAGGAACCTCAACCTGGTTCAATCCCTTATCGCCTCTGCTCTGACCTATTGCAATAGCCTTCTAGTTGGTCTTCTTACTTCCAATCTTTTCCTTTAATTTATCCTCCATAGGTGCCAAACTGATATATTCCTAAATCCAAATCTGATCTTGTCTGAAGTGACTTCTCTTGCCTCTCCTGCTCAAGTGGCTCCTATTGCCTCTAGGAGGAAATGCAAACTCTTGTCTATATTTGACATGTAAGGCCATTCACAATCTGGTTCCAACCAGCCTCTTTCCAGGTTGGTTTTATACTTTTTGTTCAGTTGGTTTTCAATCATATCTGACTTTTCATGACCCAATTTAAGATTGTCTTGGCAAAGATACAGGAGTGGTTTGACATTTCCTTGTCCACCTCATTTTACAGATGAGGAAATGAGGCAAACAGGGTGCTAAGTGACTTGCCTAAAGTCACACAGCTAATATGTGTCTGAGGCCAGATTTGAAATCAGGAACATGAACCTTCCCGATTCCAGAAACTCTATGCACTGTACCACCTAGCTACCCGAATTCATCCTACTATCCTTTCCAAATATACTACCTTCTAGACAAACTGGTTTACTTGTTATTTTCAATATAGGACATTCCATCTTCCATTTCTCTCCTTATACATTCTGCCCCTATGCTTAAAGAGCAGTCCCTTCTTATCTCAGTTAGTATGTCTGTGATGGAGGACTTGAAATCTATGTCTTCCTGGCTTTAAGGCCACTTCTCTAACCATGATACCCAAATGCCACTTAGTCTGGATACAAATTGATGGCTTTTTCTAGGTTCTATGTAGTGATATATGGCTGTTCTTAGTTGGTGGATCTATTTTGTCTTGTAAATTCTGATAAAGAACAAAACTGACATGCTAACAGTTACATGACCTACTCCCCTCCCCAAATGATCAATGTCCCAATTTCTTAGGAGGATAAGTGACGCTTAATCTGAAATTAAGCAATAACGGGAGCGTGATACCCTTAAATGTCCATGGCTTCACAATGGCTCAAAGTGTACCTAGCCTAAAAAAATTTTAAGCAATATTAGTCACTCCTCCAAGATACCTTTCCCAAGGAGAAGTCTGATAAATGAGAGACCATATCTGTCTGGGTGAGTGAGAGTTAGGTAGGCTGCTAGGCAACTTCTTACTCAGAGGAAGAAGCAGGAAAAGGGGGTGTCCTGGCAAACTAATCCCTGGCCCAAATGAGTATGAGTTTTCTTCTAACCATCAGGGAATAGGCAGAACCAAGGTCACTAAAGCAATGGTCAAGTTATAGTAAGACTATATCTGGAAAGAAAGGAACACAGTGATAATGGTATTCTTCTTAAAGGGTGCTTAGTAGTATCATCTTTTTATGAAGTAATACTTTTAACTGTCCAAGAACTTACTTTCCATTTATAGCAATGGTTTTATGAAATTAATTGGGTTTAGTTTGGGCCCAGCTGTGTCTTCATAAAAAGAGAATCTATTATCCAGAAGGATTAAGGGAAGCCTGAATTTTACTGGATTTAGCTGAGAGTGCTCAGGAAAATTATCTTCCTACCACCTCACTCTATCACTGCTTAATAAATAGGGATGATCCCTACAGTCTCATTAATAAGGCAATACATACACATATCTGAAGGTCAAACGCCTGAAAATGATGGACTTTAGGTCTTTTAGGAAAAGTCTGTCTTATCATTAAAATGCAAAAGGCTCTTCTCTCAGGACTACCTAATGGAAAGGAGATCAAGTGAGCAGTGTATCAACATCTAGTCACAGTGCAGAAGCTGCCAATTTGAATAAAGGTAAAGTAGAGGACTATGTTTCTCAGTCCCATGAAGAAAGACTGAAAAGAACTGTGAGAGGGTTAAGGAAATGAGGAAGAACAACAAAACCCTGCAAGAAATGGAGAGGACCAAGGTTGCAGGCTCTGAAAACAAAGTTCCTCCAAGAAAATAGTCTGACAGAAAGTAGACATAGACCAGCATCTCACACCATACACCAAGATAAACTTAAAAAGGGCTCGTGATTCAGACATCAAAGATGAAATCATAAACAAATTAGGAACATGGAAAAAATTACTAATCAAATCTATGATTGGGGGAAGAGTTTATGACCAAACAAGTGACAGAGAGTAAACTGATTGATTACATTAAAGTAAAAAGGTCTTGCATAAAGAAAATCAATGCTTCTAAAGTTAGGAGAAACGCAAAAAACTGAGAAAAAATACAGCAAGTTTCTCTGATAAAGGTCTAATTTCTAAAATATATCGAGGACTTACCCAAATTTACAAGAATTGAGAGCCACTGCCCAATTAATAAATGGTCAAAGAACAGGAAGAGAGTTTGTAGAAGAAAAAAAAATCAGGGCAGCTAGGTGGCGCAGCAGATAGAGCACCGGCCCTGGAATCAGGAATACCTGAGTTCAAATCTGGCCTCAGACACTTAACACTTAACACACTAGCTGTGTGACCTTAGGCAAGTCACTTAACCCCAATTGCCTCACTAACAAAAAAAAAGAAAAAAAGAAAAAAATCAAAACCATCAACAGCCATATGAAAAAATGCTCTAAATCATTAATAATCTGAGGTACCTCTTCACACCCATGAGACTGGTTAAGATGACAAAAAGGGAAAATGACAAAATTGGAAAAGGTGTGGAGCTGTGAACTAATTCAACCATTCTAGAGAGCAATTTGGAATTATGCCCAAAAAGCTATTAAACTATGCATACCCCCAGTGATACCACTTGTTGCTGTTCAGTCATTTTTCAATTGTGTCCAACTTTGTCACCCCATTTACAGTTTTCTTGACAAAAATACTGGGAGAGGTTTGCCATTCCCTTCTGAAGCTCATTTTACAGATGAGGAAACTGAGATAAACAGGGTTAAATGACATGCCCAGGGTCACACAGCTAGCAAGTATCTGAGGCCAGATTTGAACTTATGAAGCAGTCTTCCTGACTCCAAGCTGAACAACCCTACCCACTGTACCACCTAACTGCCCCTCAATACCACTACTAGGTCTATTTTACTCCAAAGAGATCAAAGAAATAGGAAAAAGACCCATAATACAAAAAATATTTATAGCAGCTCTTCTTGTGATAGCAAATAACTCATCACATGGGAAATGGCTAAACAAGTTATGGTATATGAGTGTGATGTAATACTGCTGTATTGTGCTGAAAGAAATGATCAAGGGAATGGTTTCTGAAAAACATGGGAAAATTTGTATAACTGATACAAAGTAAAGTGAGCAGAACCAAGAGAACTATATGTACAATAACAACATCTTGTAGAAACAATCAAATTTGAAATACTTAGTAACTGATCAATAAAATGAGCCACCAAAATTCCAAAGGATGCATGATGAAACATTGCTATCCACTCTCTAGAGAACTGATGGAATCAAAATACCGAATGAAGCTTATTTTTTCTATTTCTTTCTTTTTCTTCCTTTGTGTGTGTGTTGGGGAAAGGAGAATAGTTAATTTGTTTTAACTATCTACACATATTTATAACAAATTTTATTTTTTCTTGTCTTCTCAGTGGAGGGGGGAGGAGAGATTTTTGGAATTGAAAATAAAATTGAGTACAAAAAAAAGTTCCTCCAGGGACAAGCAAACAAAAGAGAGAAAAGAAAGTACAGTATGGTCAGGGAACTAAGCACAAAGGACAGCTGACACCTCATTTGCAGAGAAGCTGACACCTAATCTGCATACAGCCACAAAAAAAAAAAAAAGATTGGGAGATACAACATAAGATATTCTTTACCTCTAGAACAAAGCTTTGCTGGCCAATGGAGCAGGAAAGGATAAAGGCATTTTCTATCACCAGAAGAATTCCTGCTGAGTAAAGCTATTATTTTACCCAGAACTAGAAGACCCAGAAAAGATATAGTACACAATGGGCCAAATGATGACCCTAATTAGGTCAGGAACCAGGGATGCCTGAGATGAAGCAAAAAGTCTTTGAAGATTCCAGGCATCAGAGGAGCCCCCAGTCCAGAACCCTCTTAAGGACCAACTGCCATGTTGGAGGGTAAAGACGCCTTCATGCTATGGCTGGAACAGTTCCATGTTCTCTCCCCTCTTACACTTTTTTGATAAGATTTATGGTGGAGGTAAAAGAACCTTCCCTCCTACTTACTCCCTCAATCCCAACCAGCTCTAGTGGCTGACGTGTGTATAACTAATAAAAAATATGGTTGGAAATAGGGGGTACTAGATTCACAAGTGGTAGATAAATGGATATTATGGAGATGAAGATGGGGAATTTAAGTGTATATTCAAGTTCACAAAAAAGAAATTTAGATGCAAACAAATCTATTTTAATTAGGTTAAATCTCTGAAAATATTGTGTGATGTTTAAAATCTAAATGTGTGGTCGCCTTGAATTAGAAGCTTTAGCACCAGTCCTTGGGCATTAAGCATTTATTAAAGCATAACAGGTATTAGTAAAAAGAGAACACATGGAGTTCAAAAAGTTAAGAAAAGACCTAGCTACCCTAGAGTTCCAGCCTGGTCTGGTTATTCCTTGAGTCCTCCACATGGAGCTTGCTTCAACCACCAATTGCTCCAGCAAACTGAATGTGGAAGCTTTTTAGAGGTCTGGAGCAGAGGCAGTCCTTACACACTGGTTCCAGCTGATTGGTTAGCGTCATCCAAATCCACTGGTTCACTGGACTTGAAGGTGGTCTCATGTTGAGTTCAAAGTCCTTAGCTTCTGAGAACAATACCTTCTTAAGGGCCAGTCAGGTGTGGTTACAATCTAATTAACTTTAAGTAGGCTAATCAGCAAAGTCAACCATTCTCACTTAATTGAATCAGTTTAGATTAACCTCCAGGTGGGCCTTTGAGTATCTGCCAAATCCCATTATTTTCTCACAACTGAAAGAATTGATTGGTTTTCCTGTTCCAAGAGGGTAGTCACATAAATCTAAGCTTACATAAGCAATTTTAATAAATCATTTAATGACTTAACCAAATGCTAAAGGGGCAGCTAGACAGTGCAGTGGCTAGAGTATTGTGCTTGGAGTCAAGAAAATGTATCTTCGTCAGTTCAGATCCTGCCTCAGACACTAGAGTCACACTTAGCAAGTATCTGAGTGTCTTGAGAAAGACTTTCTTCCAAACTGATCAAATCCATCAATATTTTTAGCTAGTCATTCAAATAGCTATATACATACCAAAATATATTATTTATCTAACCTATGTTTTTATCCATCTTGACAACAATAGCATGTGACTATCAGATGCCTTGTTGAAATCCTGAAACTACTATCTGACTACTGACCATATCAAAAAAAGGAAATACAATGAGTTTTGGTATGACTCATTCTATGGTGATTCCAAGTAAATACCCCTATTAAAAATGTGTTATGCATATACTCTGTGTGTATTATATGTGTGCATATATGCATACACACATATATAATCACACATATGTACATGCCTGACTATGAATGTACACATATAAAAAATTACAAATCAGAACTAAATCATTAAATAATTCAAAAGTGCTTACTTTGATAAAAATTATTTATTTCAAGGCTCTAAAAATTATCTACAATGTAAATCTTTAGCTGAACAAAGTAATGATTCTCATAGAATCATAATATTAGGCTTTCAATAGGACAAAGTACTGCCAAATAAATCAACAGGTATATGTGTAGCAAAAAGATTCCTCATCACCCCATTATGGTTGGGACTAAATCTACCAAACAACTTAGACATATACACAGATGACTAAGCCATCTTCTTCCTCTCAATTCTCCTCAGAGAACTCATCTATTATTACAACTTTTATAATTACCTCTATTCTGACGTCTCCCAATATCTCTGGTCCTAACCTTGGTGGAAGTTTTATATTTCAGGTTTCATGAATTTTTAAAGATATTACATTGTAAAAATGTAACAGAATGCCTGTACAAGGTGTCCTCACATTATAAATAGAAACTATTATGAAATCAGTAAGGTTTGCACCTAGGAAAATGGATAAAGCTGCTAACCTAAAACAAGTGGAGCTCAAACAAACAGTATATGACTCACATAACCAGCCCCAGAGATTGGAGGCAAAAACAAAGAAGGAATGACACTGAACAGCTGACAGAAAAAGGTAGCAGAATAAGGAAGTATTAAGATAGGCTAAGATCATAATCACCAATTCCTGAACAGGAAGCATAGTTCTCTTTGCCAAGTAGACAATAAGAGAAGATTACTATAAGAGAATCCAAAATAAAGGAGGTCTAATCTAGTGATAATCCTCTAAACTACATGGGCACTAGTGGCAATGACTAAGTACTGGCTGCTAATGGTTTTTTATATACATAAAATGTTCTTTCATTCACTGTTTTTTTCTCCTTTCCTTTGAAAGCCTTCCTTTCTCCTCTCCTACAGAAATTCTATATATCCTTCAAAGTCCAACACAAGACAAATCTTTCTGAAGCATATGCAAATGTTATGATGAAACAACCTTTCTTTTATTATAACTGAAAATTAAAGCCACTCACAATCTGGCTCCACCCCATCTTCCCAGACTGATTACACATTGCTCTCCTCCTGGTGTTCCAGAAAGATGATGATAAAGCAAATATCCTTCCTTTGAGTAAAAAGGTGGGAGGCTATGGGAACAAAATATGTACTGTAAGACATGGTTTGCTGTATCAGTCCTTTCCCCTTAACTTTTGTTTTTTTTTTTGTTTTGTTTTGGTGAGGTAATTGGGGTTAAGTGACTTGCGCAGGGTCACACAGCTAGTGTCAAGTGTCTGAAGCCGTATTTGAACTCAGGTCCTCCTGAATCCAGGGCTGGTGCTCTATCCACTATGCCACCTAGCTGACCTCCCCTTAACTTTTTCTTTGATTTAAGAAAGGGTTCATTAAGGGAAGAACAATTAACTAATATGAAGGGTGAAAGCATCTATGAGGGGTTCTTTTTAACACTGATATTTATTTTGGTTTTTTTGCTTTCATTAAAGCTTGCAAAACCCTATTATATTTTGGGTGAAATGGGCAAATTAAGGGAAAAATGATTTGGGGGGGGGATCAAGAAAACAATGGGGAAAAGGTCTGGTGAAAACTGTTAAAAGTTGATGGTAATGGGGGCAGCTAGGTGGTGCAATGGATAAAGCACAGGCCTTGGATTCAGGAGGACCTGAGTTCAAATCTGCCCTCAGTCACTTGACACTTACCAGCTGTATGACCCTGGGAAAGTCACTTAACCCTCATTGCCCTACAAAAGAATAAATAAATAAATAAATAAATAAATAAATAAATAAAAGTTGATGTTAATTAAGCATGGCGGGCTTACTTCACTTCGCTGCTTCTGCTTTCCCCAAAAAAGTTAAAGCTGAGGGCAAGGTTAATGCTTCATACTTATTCTATATTCCACAAAGTTCTTAGAACACTGAACATCATATAGTAGGTATTTAATAAGTAGCTCTCAATTGATTAGTTTAAGATAAATGCAAGATGATTATCAGTTGTTTCTTTTAGAGGGGCTCTAAATTCTGTCAACTTTAAATGTACAGTGTGACAATTTAAGCAAGCTATTTAAAATTACAAAGAATTTTAATAATGATTTTACCATAGAATTTATTATGAATAATAAAAGTTGTTTAAAATTGGGAAATGGGAAGTTATTATGATCATTTAATTATCACTAAAGATCAAATTATCTTAAATTCAGTGACAGGGAAACCTAAATGTATTAACAAGATAATAAGGAACATGAGCTGAAGGAAACATTTATTCTTATCTAACAGTAAGAAAAAAAATTAAAACTTCAACTGTGGTGCCTAAGTATGTATTTATTGATATTTTTTTAATGGCACAAAGACCATCACATCTACAAAGAAATTTGTAATCAAACACCCCAAAAGTTGCTATAAATTTCTGTCCACCTTCTTCCCTCTACATGCGCATTCAAGACACTGCCATTGGTTCACTGTGTGTTCTTCAACAAAGTCACTTCTCTGAGCCTTATTTACATTTAGCTCCAAAGTCTATGATTTTGAGTAGCTATCAACTATTTTTCTTGCTCTGTAATGGTCAAAATGAGGGGCTGATTTTATAAGTTATCTGATAAAATGTATGTAAATTGAATATTTAAACAGATAATATCTTTAAACTACCTGACCTTTTAAAAAAAAGTACACATCATCAAAGGAAAATAAAAAATCCAAAATTTACAAATGATACATCTGCAAGTACAAACCAGAAAACTTAGTATGTATCATAATCAAAACTATATGTCTAGAGCTATGTGTAATGTGGTTTAAACATACTTTTTATTGGGGACCCACTAGGTGGTGCAGTGGATAAAGCACTGGCAATGGATTCAGGAGGGCCTGAGTTCTAATTTAGCCTCAGACACTTGACACTTACTATCTGTGTGACCCTGAGCAAGTCATTTAATCCTCACTGCCCCACCAAAAAACAAAACAAAACAAAACATTTTGTTGCTAATATTGATTTTTTTAAATAAAAATATTTAACAGAGTTGTGCTAAGCTAAACTCATAGCTCAATCAACAAAATATTTACAGGCCATTCAATCTAAGAATATTATTAGATGGTCCCATTAAATTGAAAAGATAGCCCTTCAAAGCTAATACCTCAGAGTAAAAACGTGATGCAATAGCAATCTCATAAAACATGCCACAAAGTTGAAAGGTTCTCAATATCAGAGAAGCTATGAAATTTTTCTATACACAGTTCAAATTATTTTTAAAAAAAGTAAAAAAATTTAGTAAATGCTCAGGATGTGCAATTTAAAAAATAATATGGATATTAATAAACTAAGACAATTCCAAAAGCTTTTTAGCAAAAATGTCTTGCTTCCAATCTCTTATTTCCCAGCCCACAGAAGCAAATACTGCTTTCCTTAACTGTCATTTTGATCATGTCAGCCTTCTGCATATGTACCTAAAGTAGACCATAATTATTTCTCAGGTGAAACCCAAGTTTCTAATCCTAACCATGTGTTTTGCAGAATCTCAAAGTTAGAAAGGACCTCTGAGTCCATTAAATTGAACACATAAGTGTATAAATTCCTTCTACAACCTACCTAACAAAAATGTAGTCCATCACTTCCTTGAAGTCTAGTGGCAGGGAAGCAGCTACCTTTCCAGAAAGACTATTTTATTTTTTATAGAGTTCTGTTATGAAGTTAATCAAGCCTAAATCTGCCTCTCTGTAATTTCTAGGCCCTGCTCCTAGTTTTTGTTTGCCCTCTGGAACCAAGTCAGACAAATCTATTCCCTCTTTCACATGACAGTCATTGAAATATTTGAAGACAGCTACCATCAAATTCCTATGTATTCCCAGCCTAAAAAGCCACAATTCTTTCAACAGATTCCCTTATGGCATGATCTCAAGATACTTCACAATTTGACCACAGTCCTCTGGATTCCTCTTAAAATATAATGCTGAAACTAAACACTATACTTATATGTCTAACCAGAGCAGATTTGAGGATGTTGATCACCTCCCTAGTCCCTAGACATTATTTTTCTCTTAACGAAGACTCAATCTGAATTAGATGTTTTGGTTGCCATATTACACTACTGATTTACATTGGACTTTAAGTCGACTAAGATCTCCAGATCTTTTTCAAACCAACTGTTGTCTAGCCATGTACCCCCATCTTCTTCTTGTGAAATGAATTTGACCCCAAGTGTAACATTTTGTATTTATCCCTAATAACTTTCATCTTAGATTCAGTCCAATGTTCTAGTCTGTCAAGATTCTTTTGGAGCCTGTTATCCAACAGGTTAACTATCTCTCCCAGCTTGTTATTACCTGCAAATACAAGGGAAACATTTATGCCTTTTTCCAAGTCACTGAAATGTTAAAACAGCAAAGAGCCAACTGTGCATCGCTGGGAACTCAAGTAAAGACCACTTTCAGTTCTGTCCAATCAATCAGCCAGGTCCAAATTCACCTAAATGTATTATTGTGTAGTCCATTTCTCTCCATCTTGTTCACAAGAATAGCAGGAGAGAAATGGTCAAATGCTATGTGAAAATATAGGTAAAGTATAACTAAAAAACCTCTCAGGTTTGTCTGGCATGTGCTTGAGGAAGCTATATCTGGTCTTTGTGTTCCTGCTTCTTTTTTGACATTCACTAAGCAACCCTTTAATAGCATGTTCCAGAATTTTGCCAGGAATTTAATTCTAGCTCAATGGTCCTTCATTTAGACTTCACTCTCTTCCCTTTAAAAAATCAGGAATATTTGCCTCTTTCTAATGCTGCATCACCTTTCTTTTTTTCTCCACAATTCTTCAAAGATCTCTTGACTGTGAACTCAGCAATCACCTCTGCCTGTTATTTCAGTACCATGAGATGTTCATCTGGGCAGTTATGTGTTCTCTTATCTCCCTACTAGCTATTTTTATCTTGGTAAAGAAAACATTGTCTCATCACATCAACCCCAAACAGCAGTTCTATTGCCTTTTTTCAGCTTTCTCCTCTTCTCAATATAGCTTTAAAAACAATCTTAGTTTTCCTCACTCAATTCCGAGCTTTAGCACTCAATACTCATCTTAGAACCATGCTATGCTTTGGTGTTCATTTTCCATTAACTCTCCATGAGTCTCTGTTCAATCAAAAAAAACTTTATTAAATCCCTTCTATGTGCCAAGCATCACAGTAGGCAGAGAAACACCAAGACAAAAATAACAACCCCTGACCTCAAGAAGCTTATATTCTACAAGCTGAAACAACATGCACAAGTATACAACATATATACAAACTTGTTCAGTCTGTCAATGATTAATTTTTTTGTACCTCCACTTTAAACAACTCCTTTTCCTTGCCATTCAAATTGTTCCTTTATCTTCAGAATCTCATTCTTGAGTTTTCTCTCCTTCCTTAGCTTACTTTCTTATCTCTCACCTATGCCCATCCAGTTACCTAGCCCATCTCTCTTCTTGTACCCTTCACTGAAAATATCTTTTAAAAATTGTCTATGCCTAATGCTTCTGCTTTCTCACTCCCCACTGTCTCAACTTCTTGCAATTTGGCTTGTGTCCCCACCACTCTACTGTAATTGCTCTCAAGGGTTACTAACGAGCTCCGATTAATCAAATCACATTCCTTTAGTCAGTCATTCTTGACTTCTCCTCTACTTTAATATGACTAACCATTCTCTCCCCTCCTGGGTACTCTTGCCTCTGATGACTTCAAAAACACTACATTCTCCTTGTTCTCTTGCTTCTTAAATGGTACCTTCTCTGTTATCATTCATTGTCCTCTCTCAAGCCTCTTGTTGTGGGTGCTACACAGTAATATTCTCTCCTCTATATATCATCTCTCTTGTGGTATCACATTCACTCTCATAATTTCAACTCCCACCTCTATTTATGAAGAGACTACGGTTACTCCTTCTACATCTCGACTTTCCCCTCCCCACTGAGGTTTTGCTATAACGCAGGTCGGCATAAGAAATTAAACAGGAATTTGGGGGGAGTTCTCTAGAAGCCTTAGACAACACCAAAAAACTTTAGAAACCCAGAAAATATGCTGTGTGACCCTGGACAAGTCATTTAACTCATTGCCCTATTCCCCCCTCCCCCCCAAAAAACCCAGAAAATAATTCACTCAGACTTGGCAGTCAGCCTATGTACAACTCTAAAAGAAGGAATTTTAGGGATATCCTAGATCAAACCCCATTATCATTCCTTCTCCCATCTCCGTGACTTTGAAAAACCTGTCTTGTCACGTAGGCCTCGATTGTACTCCCTCCTCACTGTCTTTCACAAAATCCCTATCTTCCTTCAAGGCTTAGCTCAAATTCCACCTAAAGAAAGCCTATCCTGATCTCCTGATCTTTTCCCCAAAGTTGCTACTATCTTCCCCATTCCTTTCAAATTGCTCTTTCTTGGGGAGTTTTGGGCTGGGGAGGAGGTAGACCTGTAATTTCATTGAGGAAAAGAATTCAGATGCAGAAAACTTCATTGATGCAGGTAGGGCAACCAGGTGTCACTGTAGATAGAGCATCAGGCTCATCTTCCTGAGTTCAAATCTGGCCTCAAAAAATTGTTAGCTGTGTAACCCTGGGCAAGTCATTAACCCTGTCTGCTTCAGTTCTTCATCTGTAAACTGAACTGGAGAAGGAAATGACAAACCACTCTAGAATCCTTGCCAAGAAAACCCCAAATGGGGTCACAAAGAGTCAGACACAACTGAAAATGGCTGAACAATAAAGAGAATTCCTGATGAGGAAACTCCAACAGAGTTGCAATTGTTCAGAATCATAAAATCTTGAGAGTTGTCTAAGGCACTGATAGCTTAAGTGATTTTCCCAGGGTCACAAAGCACCTAAATCCATCTTCCTGACTCCCATGCTAGCTATCCATTATGTCATGCTGCTTGTTGCTTTATATTTACTTATCATAAGTTAAAACTGACAGGGACCTTACACACCATCTAATCCAACCTCTAAGTTATTTTACACGAGGGAACTGAGGTCCAGAAAAAATTGAGGTTTTCCAACCCCAAACCCGGTGTTCTTGCCACAGTTCTGATCTGTGTTAATTTTCCCCCAACATAATATAAGATTTGCTTCTGTCTTGGTATCCCAGCAGCTAAGCCCAGTACATAGGTGCTCACGTGTTACATGAGCAAATTTTGTAGATGACAAAACTATGGCCAAACAGATTAAATGACAAGTGATAAGGCTAGTATTTGAACTGAGGATCTCCTGTTAAGTCTAGTGTTCTTTTCTTTAAACTACAGTTTAAGCCCTACTCTAAAGTAGGGTTCCCAATATAAGTTCTTCAGTGTCTAAGATGAAACAAACTAACTTTGGGGTATAGGGGAAGAGATGTTCAAATTTTGCTCTTCAAACTTTATATAAACAAGTCAGGAAGGATTATATCACAACCCTCATTAACGGATATACTGGAGGAAGACCTTAGAGATCATCAAATCCAATCCCCTTACTTTATCGATAAGGAAACTAGTACCCAGAGTGGTTTAAGTGAATCTTCCCATGACCATATAACTAATAAGTATCTAAGATGAAATTCAACCCTGTTTCTCTAGGTCTCAAAGTTTCAATTGTTTAGTTAACCAATTCAACTACCCTTGAACCCACTTTGCCTACTGTCCTGTGGAAACTCATCCCTTTCCAAACTCCAGTTCTGAAATACTCCCATAATCTACCTGCTCCATCAAGTGCTGCTAAACACAACTGGCTGGAGTTACACAAACCTCATAACTTGAGATTTGCTACATTTTATATATTCTTCCCTCAATTAGCTCCACACAGGTAATCGTTTTAGTTTTCCTTGATCCATTCTCTGTATCTCTTCCCACACTGAGTGTCCTAAACCTTGTCTTCTCAAACTATCTACATCACCACATCCCCACCCTCTCTCAGCAGAAGACCTTCCCTTCACTGGAGAAGACAATAAAAACAAAAAACCTGAAGCCATTCCAGCAAAGTTCCCTCTCAATTGTTCAATCTCTTCAGGACAATCCCCTATCCTTTCCAGTCTTGCTTCAGCCTCATGTGAGATGATCCCTTTCCTTGTAAACACCAACTCCTCTATTTATGCCCTTGATCCCATTCCATTCTATCACCCCAGAAATCAGTGTCTTCCATTGTCTCTTCTCTAATTTTCAACCTCTCCTTATCCACTGCCTCTTTCCACCCTGTCAACAGGTCTAGATCTTCTCTATCTTGAAAATCCTTTATTTGGCCTCTCAACTTCCTTTTCCACTTCCAGAACCCCAGAAAAAGCCGTCCAGATTGATTGCTTTCACGTCCTTACCTCCCATTCACTTCTCAACTCTTCATAATCTGGCTTCCATCACCATTATTCTATGGTCTCAGGTCACCAATTATTGCTAAAAACTAATAATCCTTTTCTCAGTCCTTATCCTGCTAAAATATCTGAAGCTTGACTCTATGGAGCACTCTATCCTTCTGGAAACACTCTACTCCCTGAGTTTTTCTGACACTACTCATGTTCTGTCTTTCTACTCTTTTGACCCATCTTTCTCAATCTCCATTGCAGGATAATCTCTTCTGTCTTGCCCTCTGTGCACTGGCATATCCCAAGGGTCTGTCTGTCCTGGACCTTTCTCTCCTCTCTACATACTCTTGGTAATCTTCATCAATTCCCAAAGATTCAACCATCATCTATTTATGCAGACAACCCCCAAATCTACATAACAAGTCCCAATTTCTCTACTAAGCTCTAGCCCTTCATCTATTATATGACAAGACATCTCAACTTGGAAGTTCCATAGGTATCTCAACTCAACAAATGCAAAATGGAACACATTATCTTTATCCCTAAACTCAGTTCCTCCTAACTTTCCCCATTTCTGATGAAATACTTCTAATCACTCATGTTTAAAACCTGTCACCCTCACTCACCTCTTCAGTCTTACCTTCCCCCTAACAATATTCAATCAGTTGCCAAATCTTATAAATACCACCTTCTTAACTATCTACTCCTATCCATTCATCTTTATTGAAACCACAATCACACTAGACCAGGCCCTTACCACTTTTCTCCGAGACTACCACAACAGCCTAATTAACTAATCTACCTGTACTCTGCTTGGCCCTTCTCCAGTCTATCTTTCCACACAGGTATCAAGGTGATATCACTAAAGCACAGTTAATCTAAACATGTTACTTTTCTGCTCAAGAAATTTCACTGTTTCAGCACTGCCTTTGTGATCAAATAAAAACTACTCTTTTGGGGCAGCTAGGTGGCACAGTGGATAGAACACAGGCCCTAGAGTCAGGAGGACCTGAGTTCAAATCCAGCCTCAGACACTTAACACTTACCAGCTGTGTGACCCTGGGCAAGTCACTTAACCCCAATTGCCTTACCAAAAAAAACCCAAAAACTACTCTTTGGCATTTAAAGCTTTTCACAGTCTAGCTCCAGCCTATGTTTCTGGACTGATTACGTATTAACCCCCTTCCAAGATTCATTCTAATTGCCTGCCAAACTATTCTACTTGCTGTTATCCACATCCCATCTCCTGCCTCTCTGTCTGTCCCCTGCCTAGAATACTATCCTCCCTCTCCCCTGCCCCTTGGAATCTTTAAAGTCAACTCAAATGCTACCTGACTTCCCTCATTGTGTTTTACAACCCCATTTACTGTCTATTTATTCTGTACTGTATGTACAAACCGGCAGCATGATGGGGCAGTTGATAAAAAGCCAGCCAAGAAGTCTGGAAGGCCTGTGTTCAAGTTCTGCCTCTGATAAGGCCTGGCTAAATGACCCTGGGCAAAAGTCATTTAACGTCTTAGTGTTCCAGGAACTGAGGCAATTGGACAACCTCTAAAGACTACAAATTACAAGTTTGTCAATCTGCATTGACAGAGGCAGTTTCCATATACTGGGAGTTCAAGACTTCTTCATTACATGTTTTGTATTCTGCACCCTACTCACCCCCAGGATCATGTAAGCACCTTAAGCGCAGGGGCTATCTTTCTTTGGTATTTGTCAACCTAGCACAGTGCCTGGTACATAAAAAGTACTTGATAAATGTCTAGTTTGATTTGCTCATCATTCATAAAAATGCATCAAGTGATCATTTCTTCAGAGCTCAGTTTCATGTTTAAGATCCTTTCTGACTCTAAATCCTATGATTGTAAGATAAATGCTCCAACTATCTATTTCTGAAACACAAAAGCATCTTGATTTAAAAAAAAACTAATTTTAACTCAAGTTCTGCAAATCAAATTCACTGTCCCTCTGATTATCCAATTACTGAAAGAAAGGAGGCAGAGAAATTTGGGTCCTGGTAAGGCTCCTTTTCTAAGACTCTAGTGCCTGATTCCTTTCTCTTGCTCTTGAGTTCAGCATTCTTCCACCGGACTGTTCTAAGGAGATTGATTATATCCAACTCAGGTATGACTAGACAAGTTCCTAACTATGAAAAGATTTTTACAAAAAAAACCCAAAACACTAGCTATTCAAACTTACGCCACTGATTAACTTCCAGAGTACAAGCATTTAGCCAGTCTTCCCTGAAAGCTCCCAACCTCAATATTATTCTAGGAAACTGTTAAATTCTTTGTTTCTATCCTCAAGCTAGATCCCTTCTCCTCTGCCTTTCATTTCCCCATCCCCTTGGCTGACCCTGGGTACACCTCAGATGTGTTGGTCTTTCCAGTGTCTATGCAATGCTCATCATAGACAAGGTACTCAAAAAGTCTGTTACCTGAATATGATGCATACTAGATTGTTCTAAATGCTAAATGTTCTGATGGTGTATTTCCAATGTTACTATTTCCAAGCAGCTCACTCTCAGTTCTCTGTAAAGAGCAATTTAAACTTACAGGGTCAAAATTATGGCCACCCTGTAACCTGCTTTCCATTTATAATACTGTTGCTATGAAACAAACTACCCTATAACATTGTTTCATCCAGTCACATTTCACAGAACTACGTAACTTATTTATGAACTACATTAGTTTATATTGTATTATATTACTATATGCTTATGCTTGTGCTTATATCAAGACTGCTTTTCAGCAGCTCTGAACATGGTGAATCACTACTAGTACAAAGGAGTTGAAGTGTATTAGTGAGTACTTAAACATTCATTCATTTCTAAACATCCTATGCATACACCCTTGCAAACATTGATATGTAACTTCCTCATTCAGCCTGGCATGCCACTCCTCCTTACTTCTACATACTTCCCCTTTCTTACTTCAAGACACTGCTCAAGGATCATCTTTTGCATCAAAGCTTTTGTTATTCTCTCCAACTTCTAATGAGCCCATTAAACTGCCTTATATTTAACTATTTTGTATATACTTGTATTTATACTGCATATAGTTACATACATGTCTTTCCCATTGGACAATCCTTGTAAGGATTGTTTCTTCTTTGTAGGTATATTCCTAGCACTCAGCATAATGCCTGGCCTATAGCAGCTGCTTAATAAATATTTGGTAAATGACTGATTTCTGGGTTTGTGCCTTCCCTGCAAATGACCTCCAAGGTACAATAACAGTTATTCATAAAATGCTAAAAGGCTTCTTTCCTCACAACAATCTGGTAAGGGTGGGAATATAATTCTGATCTCCATTTTATAAAACAGTTAAATAATTGGCCTAAAGTGAAAGAGTAGGTATCATCTGACTGCAATCAATGTCCTTTCATGGCTTCAAGCTGTTTCTCTCAATATATATATAGTCCAGCACATAGAACTTGTAACTTCTGAATGTCTGTGCAATGTTCTCAACACTTGAAAAGATACTCCAAAAAGCTGCTGCCCAAATATAATGCAGGATAGATTGCTAATTTTTAAAAGCAGTTACATCAACTTTCCATTATTATCCATGTTAAATGGTATGATATTCATAAGCCACTTATATTTATCTTTAGAATGTATTTATTATTTTCCTATCAGATTTGTCTTCTAAGTGTTTTTCTTTGGTCAATGGAAATATAAAATAAGTCAGCTGCAGAATTCTGGCATAAAAAATATCATCCACAATGTGTAGGACCAGGAGAGGTGTACTACTGGCCATGTGGCAAGAGCAAGGATTAAGAGATGGGCAGCCCAAGTGTTGCAATGGTAAAAATACTTTAGAAAGGGTTCTGCTGGGGAAATGCTCCATAGAAAAGTTTGTGGAAACATTTGAACAAGAATCTGACAAAAGGAATGATGAGTTGGGGGGGAGGAAGGGTATCCACATCAAGAAAAACAAAGTATCATTTTTGCAGGTTAATCTTAAAATTAGTTGGTAATCCCTTAACATATACTGATAACAATAAAATGAAAACTGGAAAACAGAAGAAAGTGCTCTGAGACTCTAAAATTTGTGGGGTACATTTACAAAGTAAATAATCAAATACTGTTGAGTCAACTGCTTCCAAGGTGACTAAAAGATATAAAGAAAATTAATAACAGAGAATTCCATATATGTGTATATATACACATATGCATACATATGTACACACATATATGTGCATCATGTGCACGCACGCGCGCACACACACACACACACACACATATACAATTTCATAGGATCAGAGCTTGATAGTTGAAAGGTACCCTGGAGATAATCTGTCCCAATCCCTCCAGTAGAGAGATAAGAAAACTAAGGCACAGAGAGACTTCACCTCCTTACCCAGGATAACACAATTTGGAAGTATCTTAGCCAGGGCACAGGTCCAGGATCTGATATAAAACATTCTGCTTGGCATTTGAAAACCCTTCACAACCTGCTCCCTTTCTACCTTTGCAGTCTTCTTACACCTTCAGATCCTCTACCTACTCTACACTATCTACCTACACTAACCTACTTATTGGTGCCTCTCACATGACACTCCTTTTTTCTCTCTAAGACTTTTTACTGGCAGTCTCTAACACGGGGAATGCTCTCCCTCCACCACCTCTAATTCTTGATTTCCCCTAGACTCTCAACACCCACCTCAAATCCCACTTTCTACAACAGGCCTTTCCTGGTCCCTCCCACAATTAGTACTTCCTACAGAGACTATGCCGGATAAATAGTCATTCACATCATCTCTCCACTAGAAGGGGAGCTCCTCAAAGACATGGCATATTTTTGCCTTTCTTTGTATCTTCAGGGCTTAGCATTATAGCACATAGGAGTACATAACAAATGCTTGCTGAGTGACTGATTCTGAACCCAGAGCTCTTTCCACCATCCCGTTTTAATTCGTTACCTAGCTCCAGAAATGGGAGGTTTTAGGTTGGCTGGGTTTTTTGTGGTTTTATTTATTTATTTTGGGGTGCGTTGTTGTTGCTGTTGTGTGTGTGTGTGTGTGTGTGTGTGTGTGTGTGTGTGTGTGTGTGTGTGTGCGCACGAAGCCCAGCCAAGTCTGTACTCCTCTCCACCTCCTAAAATGATCTCACTGAGCTACCAGAAAATAGAGGTCTTAAGTCTACACAAGTCCTCCTTGAAAGGCAGCAACCTGCTACTGTTCGCGATAGTCTTCTTTCTCCCCACTAGAGATCTGATTTAGCAGCAAGAAAAGGAAAAACAAATCTTCCCCAAACACGTGTTTGATGAATGTGTAAAAAAAAAAAAGTAATTCCCATTCAAACATTTCAAAACGCTGAGCAAATATTCAGACAAGTTTCTAAGAAGAAAATAATTCTTAGTCATGGGGTGATGGAATTCACTTGCACACACACCTTCTTCTCCCCCCCCACCCCCCCGGGGCACTCAGGAAAGCAGCCGCTCCTCTTCACACCTAGTTGGCCCCCTGCCTCCGAGAGTGAACAAAAAGAGAAGCGAAGGGATGGTCTGCCTCCCCCTGCCCGGCCCGCGGGGCAGGAGGCTCAGGCCAGACTGGGAAGGCGGTGCAAGGGGGAGTCCGGAGCCCCTCCTCTCGTCCGCTGCCCCCCATGTACCCTCCCGGCCCGGGGCAGAGAGGCCGGCCCGGGGATCTTGGGCACCCCCCTCCCCTCTCCTCCGCTCCGCTCCCCTCAGCGCCACCACCCCCGCCTCCTCGCAATCTCTGTCTGCGGTCTGTCTGGAAGAGGCGGCGGCGGAGCCCCGGGAGGAGCGCTCCCCTGCCTAGCCCAAACCGCCCGACCACCACCAGCGCCCCCGGGGCCCGCGCCATGTTGGAGAAAGGGGCCGCGGCCCCAGCGCCCCCGTCCGCCTCCGCCGCCACCCCGGCCCCTCCCCCCCTCCCCCGGCTCACCCGCCGCCCCTGGGACCAGCCCCGTGGCCGCCAGGAGGAGAAACATCTGGTAGCGGGAGGGAACGGTCACCTTCCCCGCGACGGCCGCCACCGCGGCCGCCTCCATGGTCCCGCGTAGTTGTACGCCTCCGGTCCGTTCGAGGGGCCGGGGCCGCGTCTCGGTGCCCCCGCCCCGAGGAACCACAGAGCCTCGCCTCGCGCCGCGGCCTCGTTCGGCCCCTTTGTAACTGCTCGGGGGTGGCCCTCCCATTGGCTACGAGGGCCGTCCCGGCCCCGCCTCCCGGCAGCTGCTGAGACTGGAGAACAACAAGAGAGGCGAGAGCCCGGCCCGCAGGGCCGCAGCCAATCCGAGGCCGTAGGGCGCAAGCAACGGCTGGCCCCCGCCTCCTTTCTAGTCCCTCCACAGGCTCACCCCGCCCACCCCGCCTCCTTCCCTGGCTCCCAGAACTCACCGCCCCCTCCTCAGCCCCACCCCCCCCACACACACCCCGCGTCCCCTACGCCGGCGGTTTCGGATGGTGCAACAAGAGGGGAGCAGCGAGCCGTGCAGTGCGAGAGGAAGCCGCCGCCGAAGCTAGGAGCTCTAGGGGTTCTTAGAGCTGGGGGCGCCCGCGGGGCGAGAGCATCTTGTGGCCCCAGAGGGGAAGTGTTTTAGGACTGGGGGCCGCCTTTGGGGTTTCTTTATATTCTCTACACTCTGCTCGATGACTACGGCATCCGCACCCCTTCCCGGGGGACCGTTATCGCCCTGGGCCACTGCAGAGCCGCCGCTAGCTCCGGGCCACTCTTCTCTCCCCACCCCCTCCTCCTCCTCCCAGCCCGGGACAGTCCCCACTCCGCCGGCCCCTAGACTCCCCGCCCTGCAGAGCTGGGGCAGGAGTTCCGCGGCCCCCCTTCCCCCTCTGCCCGGAGACTTGACCTCAGGGGCGTCTCTTCTTAACCACTCTTTTTTATTATTGAGCCCGGAAAGGAAGGCAGGCCGGCTGGGATTGGTCAAGCCCGTTTCCTAATAACTCCAGCGGCGGGATAGGGGAAGGATCCTCTATTTAGACGCACGACCTCCGAGAGCCCCCGAGGACTCCAAGAGCCCGTTCCTCTCCGGCTCGCCCCCTTCTATTACAGTCAAATAAACTCCCTAGAAACTAGGAAGGAGTAGAGAGAACATATGCCGAGACTAAGCATCGCGTTTTGCAAACCACAAGTGGCTAATGTTTTAAACCTACGGTGTTTGCATTACAACGGTTATCCAGTGTGCCTCTTTGGGGAATCTTTGGTTTCCTTAAAGACGAAAATAAGCTGAACTACTTTTCCATTCTTGATTTTTCTCGACTGAGAGACACTCCTCCCACCTTCACTGCAGTATGTGCCAAAATAATTTAGCAGCCAGACTTCTGATTCTGCAATAAAATACTTTTACTTTCGATACAAATACTATGCAGTTTTTAAACACTAAACTTTTTTTTTGAACAGAAAACACAAATGGATATTTTCTATTTGATTTAAATCTTATTTTTTTTAACTTAATAAATGATCTCTCCTTGCCTCAGCCTCCTGGCTTCCTTCAAGTCACTGCTAAAATCCCACCTTCTGCAACAAGCTTTTCCCAGTCCACCTTCATACCTCCCTTCAGTGATTATCTCCAATTTACGCTGTATACATTTTGTTTGTTCATAGTTGTTCGCTTGTCTCTCCTAGTAGAATATGAGCAGTTTGAAGGCCAGGACTGTTTTTTGCCTTTGTGTGTGTCCAGTGCTTAGCACAGGGCCTGGCATAAAGTAGATGCTTTATGAATACTTATTGACTGGACTTGTTCACTTGGATAAGGAGCTTATCTTCATTTATGAATTCCCTTAAAATGTGTTTGACTATATTTTTTTTTGCAGGGCAATGAGGGTTAAGTGATTTGCCCAGGGTCACACAGCTACTAAGTGTCAAGCATCTGAGCTCAAATTTGAACTCAGGTCCTCCTGAATCCAGGGCTGGTGCTATATCCACTGCACTACCTAGCTGCCCCTAGCTATAACTTCTTAAAATTGGTTAATTAAACACTTTAAATCTAGACTTTAAAAGCCTAAAAAGAGTGAGTGGGAGTGGTGATTAAGGCTGATGCAAGTGAATATAGTTTTTTATCCTCCTGAGAGTGGCTTGTATTTAAAGAGTTTAAATTATTAAGATAAGTGAATTAACTCACTGGTACCTGGGACACTGGACAGCTAGATGGCACAGTGGATAGATGCTGGACATGGAGTCTGGAGGACCTGAGTTCAAATGGCCTCAGACACTAGCTTAATGACCTTGGGCAAGTCACTTCACCCTATTTGCCTCAGTTTCCTCATCTGTAAAATGAGCTGGAGAAGTAAATGGTAAACCACTTTGGTATCTCTGCCAAGAAAACTCCAAATGGGGTCACAGTGAGTCATGGGATAGGATTGAAAGACTCAACAACAAAAGCTTGGGTCACATTTCACCCCATTTAGAGACCTTTGTGCTACCTACTGCTTACCTGTAGGAGCAGAGAAAAGGAAAAGATGAAAAGACGGGAAGAGAAGCAGCCTCCACTCCCATCCCATCTTAGGAATGGGGTTCAGCAATTTGGTGTCTCACTCAAAAAAGTTTCTAATTCTTTTTTTTTTTTAATGTATGAGGTATTTTATTTTTTCCGTTACATGTAAAGATAGTTCTCAACTTTTGTTTATACATGCTTTACAATTTCAGATTTTTCTCCCTCCCTCCCCTCCCTCCCCCCTCCCCTAGACAGCAGGTAATCTGATATAGGTTATATCTATATATCTCTATACATATACATATACATATATATATACACACACACATATATATATACACATAATAACATTAATCCTATTTCTGCATTAATCCTGTTACAAGAGAAAGAATCAGAGCAGTGATGCAAAACCTCAAAATAGAAAAAAAACACAACAGCACCCAAAACAAAAGAAATAATATGGTTCAATCAGCATCCATACTCCACAGTTCGTTCTTTCTTTTTTTTTCTTGTTGTTGGAGATCCTCTTCTATCATGAGTTCCCTGGAACTCTTCTGTACCATTGCATTGGTGAGAAGAATATAGTCCATCACAGTAGGTCAACACTCAATGTTGATGATACTGTGTACAATGTTCTTCTGGTTCTGCTCATCTCACTCATCATCAGCTCACGTAAGACCCTCCAGGTTTCTCTGAACTCTTCCTGCTCATCATTTCTTACAGCACAATAGTATTCCATTGTATTCATATACCACAACTTGTCCATTCCTTTAATTCCTTTCTCTTCTCTGATTGCTAAAGCTAACATTTCTAGAACAATATTAAATAATAGGGGTGATAATGGACATCCCTGTTTCACCCCTGATCTTATTGGGAAGGCCTCTAATTTATCTCCATTGCATATAATACTTGCTGATGGCTTTAGGTAGATACTGTTTATTATTCTAAGGAAAGCTCCTCCTATTCCTAAACTCTCTAGTGTTTTTATTAGGAATGGGTGCTGTACTTTGTCAAAAGCTTTCTCTGCATCTATTGAGATAATCATATGATTTTGGTTGGTTTTCTTATTAATGTGGTTGATTATGTTAATAGTTTTCCTAATGTTGAACCAGCCCTGCATTCCTGGTATAAATCCCACCTGGTCATAAAGTTTCTAATTCTTGATCTGGCTTTTTTTTTTTTTTCCTAGTAATTGCAGTGTGTTCATGGGCCAGATACAGTGTTTTTTACCCTCATAAAGTCCTGGATAAACACTGGCCAACTGCATCTCTCCAGGTCCCATAAGGGCCTCCATCTTTCTTGTTTTATTTTGGTTTTTTTTTTTTATTTTTTGGGGGGGTTTTTTGCGGGGCAATGAGGGTTAATTGACTTGCCCAAGGTCACACAGCTAGTGTCAAGTGTCTGAGGCCAGATATGAACTCAGGTCCTCCTGAATCCAGGACTGGTGCTTTATCTACTGCACCATCTAGCTGTCCCCATCTTGTTTTATTTATCATCAGCTGTTTTACTTAGTTTCCACTCCAGGAACTTCATGCCTTTCCCCAGGATAAACTCATCACTGGAGACCTCATCATCATGCAGATTGACTCATCTTTTGATAATCAGCACCTTCTTGGTACTCTCAGTTGCCTCTCCCCTCAGACTGTGGGGCAGAAAGGCTAAGCTGTCAACTCAGATCTTTCCAAACAACTCTTCATTTTTCCATCAATTGCCCAGCTTAGTTTCCAACAAAGTCCCATATGCCTCCACCCCCTTTTTAGCTTCCTTTTGTGAGTTGTCTTCCCCAGAACTTAAGACAGTGTCTGGCACTTAGTATGTGCTTTAAAAATGTTTATTGACTATTCACAATAACAGGTTGAATTCTCAAGTTAATTTTCAGGAATTGCATTTTAGTTCGGTTGTTCCATGATGATATTTTGGAAAACATCTCAAATTCATTAGTAAATTTCCTGAATCAATAGCTCAAAATTGAGGTCTATGGTGGTGGTGATATAGAGATCTTTGATATAGACAGATTAATATAGTCGTCTCTATATATCAAAAAGGCCCTGATATCAACACCACCATAGACCTCAGTTTTGAGCTAGTAATTCTAGTTCACCAATGAAACTGTCTATTTTTATATAATGAAAATAGTGATGTCTCTGTATGTCACATCTTTCTATTATTTCTCTTTTTGTTGAGACACTAAGAGGAAGAAAATGAAGAGCAAGGTCCTTTTTGCCCTTTCCTAACACAAGTTTTAAGCAAAAGGTAATCAGGCCTTTCTTGAAAGTGAAGGTAAACTCCTATAGCAGAAGGAAGTTTGCTATTTTTCATCTCAGGAATACTGATTAGGAATATTGGAGCCCTAGACAAACTAGGATAATATATGATATATCTAAAGTAGAAGTTATTAACTTGGGGGGTCAGTTAACATTATTTTAAAAATTAAGACTATACAGAATGTTCTAAAAGTCTTAGTGCAGTTTCAAGCTAAACATTGTGATTCGGTATAATTGTTTTCCTATGTAATCCTATGTATATTTCATAGAAATAATTCTGAAGTATCTCTGATTACTATATAGTAATACTATATAGTTGCCTTGGCAGGCAACCCACCTAGGGGAAGGAAACCTTGATTTTAAACCTCCACTGCCTTGTGGATATACCCATATATGGGAAAGGCTTCGGGAGTTAACCCAGAGGAAAAATCAGGAGCCAGAGTCCCTTAGGCAGTTGGATGTTGGACATCACATCCCTCTGGCAACTCCTGCAGCAGCAATAGTGCCAAACTGTATTGGCTCTGCCTCTCCTTTGGATCCGCCAATGTCGAGGAGAGGGAAAACGTGCTGCATGGGCAACAGCTTGTTTTCCAATTGATCTGCCCAGGCCAGCGCCCCAGAGAGGGCACTCCAGCTACTCCTCATGGGGTAGATACAACATGGTATGCGACAGTTACCGATTATAAGTCACTCAGGAGCTGCAGCTCCCGTATCAGATTGCACAGTCTGTGGCTGATCCATGGTCATCCTCAACTGGTGGAGGCCTACACACACACACACACACACACACACACACACACACACACACACACACACACACACACCCTTAAAGAAAATTCAAAAAAGGCTAAAAGGAATTATAGTTTAAAATTAGTTAATGCTGGTGATGAAAGTATAACAAGTTTAATCTATTGAAGTAAATCTTGAGGAGGAAGGTAAGGAAACAAGCATTTTTTAAGCACCTACTGTGCTAAATGCTTTATAAATATTCTCATTTGAAATATTTAGGAATGGAGAACACTTTTTTTTTCTATCAAGCAGAGACCACAAAAGAAAAAAGTCAATGTAAAGCCATATTTAAATAACAAACCATTTAGGAATGATTTTATGTTTGCTGTTATTGAGAGACAAAATACAAAATGTTTGATTTACCCACTTAAAAAAAACTAAGAGCAGAGCTTAAAGAAGTAAAACAAATGAAAAATATATTTGAATTTCAAAATGTTGAATACCTAGTTATGAGAAAATGATTAGAAAAGAGGAAAGAAGTTGAAAGAAAAAAAGGAAGAGAGACAAATAGGTGGGAAGTTAAGAGACTTGAAGGACAGATAAACAGAAATCAAAGAATCTTGAGAGTGAAAGAAAATTCAGAATGTCCTGTTGCAACCCCCAACCCTTCTTTTTTTTCAATCCCTGGTTAAATTTAAAACAAAACAAAAATAAACAAAAACAAAACAAACAAACCCTTCTCCAGGCTCTTGATCTTCAAAATCTTCAACCTGAGAATCTCCAACCCAGAGGCCTGGCCCACACTCCCACTTAGAGTAATCACCATAGCCCTTTCTGCAAGTCAACACCAGCCACCTGCCCAGCTCTTATTAGTTATAATCCTCATTCTCCAGGACTGGCCTTCAACCAAGATTAAAGCCATTACTCTTACTCTCCCTCCATAGCTATTTAAAATCTCCTTTGGGGCTGATTCTGGGCATGATCTGCAGTAACTGCCCATCCCCCTTTCTCCCATCACATTGGTTTTTAAATCTCAGGCATCTAGCCTCTTCAAGACTTAACACAGGTCTTCCTTTCTTAAACCAAGCTTTATTGTCCCTATCTCTCCCCACCCCCACCAGTGAAATGTATTGCCAGGTAGCTATCCTTATTGGAAAAGAATCCCTAATCCACTTTGAGGCAGCATGGTTTCAGTGAGAGAGTGTGAACTGGAAAATGAGGAATCCTGGTTTCTGTCCTTATGCTATCATTACCTCTTCTATGACTTGGAATCACAATATATTAGTGCTAGAATGAAAATAATAGAAAATCTACTCCAGCCCTGTCATTTTATAGTTGAAGTAGTCTGGGATTCAGTTTCCACATCTGTAAAATTGGGATAAGCTCTAAAGTTCCTGTCTAACTTTCTTTGATTCTAATATATGTATATGCTAATTCATGACCTTGCCTTACAGACACACAGTTAATTGGTGTATCAATATCTTAAAGAATACATCAGGGGGGCAGCTAGATGGCACAGTGGTTAAGCACCGGCCCTGGATTCAGGAGTACCTGAGTTCAAATCCGGCCTCAGACACTTGACACTTACTAGCTGTGTGACCCTGGGCAAGTCACTTAACCCCCGTTGCCTGCAAAGAAAAAAAAAAAGAATACATCAATAACTCCCTAATATTTTCCATGGAAGTTTAAAAAAAATGTTAATGGAGGAAAATGTTAAATGCATTATAAGGAGAAGGAACAGATTTTTTAAAATTGTTATGCTAATTATCCTGTTGTTAAGAAGAAATTTCCATGGGAAATATTTTTCAGTCAGGCCACTAGGCCCATAGAATGACATATTATCTTCTACCTTCTCACACCAACATTCAGCAGAATAGTTGTCTGACAGTTCATAAATTAAGTCTACACGAGACCATCTCTATACCCTGTAAAAAGTTGAGATCTTAAATAGGTCAAAAAGAAATCAGGTTTTCTTTTTTTTCCATCTTAGGTGGCTTAGTTGGAAAATATGTGCCAAAGAAACAAGCAAAAAAGGATTTAATATTTATGCTGCAGTTTAGATCTAAAAACAAAGTAGAAAAGGACAGGTAGATTTCATTTCAATGTAAAGGAAAACTTTCAAATGGTTATAGCCTACTATATCTAACCAAGACCAGAATAACTTCCTTCTTCCCTACCCTACATCTACTCTTCATTCCATATCTTGCTTTGGGCAAAGTATTCAAATCAATACTACTTTCTTGGTTGGGCATGAAAACTGATTGTCTTATGAATCAATTTAACTTCCTAGACTCTCCAGACTAAAATATTCCTTCCTTGAGGGTAGAGATTATCTCACTTTGGTATTTCTATTCTCATTATTTAACACAATACCTGGCACAAAGTAAATGCTTAATAATTTTTAATTAATTAAATCAATCATTCATTCATTCATTCATTCATTCATACACTTGTCCAACAGGGGAAAGGGTTTTGGGGGGAGGGAATTGGCGGTAATAAATTTCCTTTCTCTAGAGTTTTTCAACCAGTGACTGACTTCATAGAGGGATTTGTGCTACTGTGTGGTCCTTTCTGTCTCTAACATTCTAAGCCTCCAGGACCTTACCCTTCAGAGCGAAGGTAGCATGTTGTAGTGGAAGGAGTACTATATTTGGAGTCTAGGATGATGACCTCCAAATGTTTTTATAGTGGATCTTTATCAGTATTTTTTTTCTCTTGGTTGGTGTTTGGGGAAGGTAAGCGGGGGATTTCTTGATTATACCTTTGCAACTGATGCTATGGCTATACAAGTCTAAGTTCTCTTATAACTGCCCTGAGAGAATGACTTCTGACTTAGAAGGGGAAAACTCAAGAGCTTGCATGATTGGAGGGTGTGGAATGGGAAAGTATAGGCGTGTAATGGATAAAGATTGGAGCTGTGGTTGTTTGTACTGGAGATAAAGCTATTACAAGAAGGGTGGGAAGCAATCAATATGTCCTCTGTTGATCACATGCCTTTCGAAGCCATGCTGATCTACCCCCCTTCCCAAGGTCTCAGACCCCACTTTGGAGATCATTGGTCTTGGATATATCAATTCAAATCTCAGCTCTGCTACCTCTGTGACTTACCTTGGGCCTCTCTGGGCCTTACTCAGTTAATAGTCAAGCATTTATTAAACACATGATATATACCAGATGATGTGAAAAGCACTGCAGATACAAAGAATATCAAAAACAGTCCCTGCCCTCTTTCAAGGAGCTCCCATTCTAATTTGGGAGAAAGCATGTAAATCTCTATAGATATCCAGAATATAAACGGAGTAGATAAAAGGTAATCTTGGAAGGAAGTCTCTGAGGGGAGAAGGGTGAGGGCCTTCCTACCTTTCCAGTCTTATTACACCTTTTTGTTGTTGTTGTTGCTCAGTCCTTGACCAATTCTTCATGACCCATTTGGGGTTTTCTTGGCAAAGATAATGGAGTCGTTTGCTATTTCCTTCTTCAGCTCATTTTACAGATGAGGAAACTGAGGCAAACAGGGTTAAATGACTTGCCCAGGGTCACAACTAGTAAGTGCCTGAGACAGAATTTGAACTCAGGTGTCTTCCTGACTCCAGGCCTAGCACCCAGCTGTCCCTTGTTACACCTTTCCCCGCGCCCCCCTCCCCCATCAATGTACTTGGTGACACTGACTTCTTTGTTCCTCACACTAGGCACTCCCTCTCTCAGCCCTGGCTAGGGGAGGAAGCAGGGGGCAGGACAGCACTGGTTGTTCCTCCATGCCTGGAATACTCTCCCTTCTCATCTCTGTCTCCTGGCATTCCTGGCTTCAGATCCCCATTTCTTTAGAAGCCTTTTCCCAAATCCCTTACTACTAATGCCTTCCCTTTGAAATTATCTCTAATTCATCCAGTTTATATATTGTTTGTAAATATTTGTTTACATTAGACTATGAGCTCCTTGTGAGCAGGTACAGGGGTTTTTTTTTGTTTGTTTGTTTTTCATTTCTTTGTCTCCTCAGTGCTTAGCACAGTGCCCTGATACATAGTAGGCAATTTGTTAACTGAACTGACTTGATTTTAATCAAGTCAACTTTCCTTATCTGTATAATGAGTTTGTACAAGATGAATCTAAAGTACTTTCCTATGCTTATATGATAATAAGAAAAGGCATTTTCTGGGAGTCATTGTGGCAACCTCTTTATAGCTCTATATTTGTCCTTCAGCAAAGTACCACATCTTTGAAGATTTACCTTCCTTCCTTCTGTGTAGGTTGAAAGTATTACACGATTCCCTTAGTGTTCTTCCTACCCTTTCTCGTGACCTTTTCTTCTTTCAATAGAGGTTGGGAAAGATTCACTATAGCGACAAGGGATTTTGAAAAGAGAAACTATCTTTATATGCCACAGCTGGGCTCCATTATTTCATCCTCTTGTTCCCTTACATTATTATATTGTTCTCTTTTGTTTTACCACCAAAACTAATAAGGAGGATGTATAACATTTCAAATGCCATCCTTCAAATATCTATTTCACCCCTGGGATACAGGGTATTTAACAGGCTCTGCTGCTGCTGCTGCTACTGCCATTATTATACCTGATCCCTGGTTATTTTACATGAGACAGGTTTGGGAGAATTTTTTTTGGTAACTATTATGAAGAGCCAGGACCATCTTTTACAGTGTGCTATAAGATGTACTGCACTTTTCTTCATCTATCCAAGATGAAGAATTTTTGGACTTCCCTGGGCACGAAAGATCACCTTGTTAAGACAACTCTAGCCACTTAGCTCTAGTCATGCTTCACTGCCATCTTCCTGCATTGTCATACTGTATACTCTTTCCTTCCCCCTTCCACTTTTTGCCCTGGGCATAGTAATCAAACCAGTTACCACCATTGTTCCTGGAAAGGACATGTGAATCAGTCACCTATGAATCAACTCATCCTCTCTGATTCTCCAGACAGAAACTCCCTTCTCTACCCATCATCCCCTTATATGTTTTGCCTCCCTCTATTAGAATGTAATTTCCTTTAGAGCAGGAATAACTTTCTCTCTCTCTTGTATTTATATCCCCATTTAGCACAGTGTCTGGCATATAGTAAGTGCTTAAGTGCTATTCATTCATTTGTTCATAAGTTATGAGTGCAGGTGGTGGTGGGGTAGCATATAATACATATACATACTTCTATATCTATATCTATCTGTCTGTTCTGAGTTTCTCCAGCTGCAAGTACTAGATCAAAAGAACAGGATGGAGTTGAGTTCTCTTATTTGTCTATGGCTCTAGACCATCATTTCAAAAGCTCCCTCTTTACCTCTTTCCCAACCTAACTCTTTCTATGCCTCTTTATCAAAGTTTGTCTCAAACAAACTGAAATAAGCCCCTTCTCCACTCAATCAGTGTCATGCTGAGTATATATTTATGTCTATATTTATACACACACACACATATATATATACATACACATATATGTAAGAAACCCAGCACCTTCAGGGCATCTTCAGATCACCTCTTCCAGGCTTGGTTGGAAGTGAGGTTAGACATTTAGCGATTCATTCATTTTGGAGTTTTTGATATATGAGGAGAAAAACAGTAGGCCAGATATGGAACTATTATGAAATGACCAGGAGTTTGTCCCAGATGTTATCATCTACAATGTAGCTATGAGATCTCCCAGTGGAGGAGACCCTTCTCCAACCCAGCAGGCCTACTCCCTCCTTAATCCCTGTCAGAGACTCAGGCTACCAACCTTGAGGGGTTTATGATTATCACAGAGGATGGAGGTGGGAGGAAATCTTATCAAATGTCGTAAGAGGAAACCTTGTAGGTCTTCTGCCTTGGTGGGGCATATTTTCCTCAGGCATAAACTAATCTAGGGACAGACTCCACTCTAAGACTCTTGGGCTTAATCCATAATCAATTTCTGGGATCTATGGCAATGGGGTGGCTTAGTGGAGGAGAATGTTCTGCCTCTACTTGCTGCTATTCTCCTCTCCTCCATCCATTTCTCCAGTTGTTGTTATTGTTTGTCCTTCATTTTCAAAGAGGACCAGTGACATTTTGGGTGATGACTTGACTTGCATGTGAATTGCATTTAATTGAGACAGAGTTATGAAAAGTCCTCAGCCTGAGTCATTGAAGTCCACTGGTAGGAAAAAAATCAAGACAACTGGCCATGGCCCAGGATACAGTGGATTACCTTGGTTTCTTCAATGCCTTAACCAAGCTTTATGCACTTCACAGTGCCTGATTCAGCCACCATAATGGCTGTTAGAACAGATTGTTCTTATCAGCCCATTCTGCTGAGGAAAGTTTTCACATGCTGGAGGTAGTCATCCCCCTAACTCACCAACAGGTTTGAGGCCCATTAGTTACCCTCAAACTAGTTTTGCCCATCTGCCAAGATGGTTTTTCTTGGAGCCAGAGGTGAGAGTTAGGTGATGGTAGACAACAAAGTTAAATAAGCAGCCATGAAAAGGGCTCAGTAAGCCCTCATACCTGAAAGTACTAGTCCTCCCTGAACACCACAGTAAACCTCAGACTAATTCTCCCCAGTCCTCTGGCTTTCATTTTCTTTATGACTTCTGGATTTCTTTTGTGTAATGGAAAAAATATTTTGAGTCAGAGATATGAATCCCAATCATTACTCTTTCACTTGAGACCTTTTTCAAGTGGATTAACCCCCCTGGCCTCAGTTTCTTCTAAGGAGTTTAGACCAGATGATCCTGTGATCCCAGATTTTTTCCTAATTCCTTCCATCTCCTAGTTCTTATTGGAAATTAGTCCTTTCCTTAAGACAACACAACCCTTTGCACCTTCTCCAAGGCTGCTTGCTCGTTCTTTCACACTCTCTTATACATGTACAGGGCCAGGAAGAGGACTTGGTATATACACTCTGCTCCTCAGTGCTGCTGTCAGACTTTTCCTTTGCCACCATTACCTAATAGTCACCTGTGGGGACCAATTTTTAATTGGGGAGTGCTAGCTAAGCGGCTCGCCTCAATATTGGGGCAAGGAAGGAGACCAGCAGCCTCCCTCAAAACAGAACAAGATTTATTTTAACAAGAATGAACTTAAAAAAAAAAAACACAAACAGGATCAGTAGGATCAAGGGAAAGGAAATAAAATGGGGAAAGGGAAATTATATTACCTGAAAAAATACCACCGCTCAGGAATCAGCTGAAAATGTGCAGTAGAACGCCTGTCGCTTTTCAGCTTCCACCTAGAATGCCCAATTCTCCTCCCCCAAACCTAGAAACACCCCACACAGCCCCAGCCAATGGGATGGCCATTCTGACAGTCACATGACTGCCCTCACTAGGCTTCCAGTCATTATAATTTTGCCAGGCCCATATAGGCGTCCACGAGTGGTGATGATGTGAGGTGCCAGAGCCCTGGCAATGGCTATAACCAGTGGGTGGAGCACCGTGCAGTTTGTGGAGTCCCAGGCCAGTGTGCGCTGAGGCATAAAAACCTCAAATAACAATTAATTCTTTACATTCCCCCCTTTGTTTCGTCAAGAAACACAGGGTGTTTCCTTGATGGAACAATAAACAAGAAACAAGAAATAAATTTTAAAAAATAACAGAATACCATAACCAATGCTAACAAACAATATACTAATAACAATATGGGAAAGGGAAAATACATATTACAGATGATGTATATAGTAACAGAAGGAAAAACAAAAATGTCCATTTAAAGTCCTTAAAATCTTCTCTTTGAAGGAGGGTTGAGATGTCATCAGGGGAACTGGACTCTGGTCTGGATTCTGGCTGTCTCTGGATTCTGGTTGTCTCTGGAACTGCTGGATTTTCATTAATCTTTAGAATGGCATTGTCCAAAAATGTTCAAATTAAACAATGAAAGTTCTTCAAAATATACAAAACAAGTTTAAACTTGATATATATACAGCATATTGGAGTCCCCCCTTTGGAGGATACTCATAGCCATACTCAATACAAAATTGAGACAGTTATGACTTTACTAGCACTTTTTACCACTATATGTCTGGATCAAGGCCAAATTTAGTTATGTGTCCATGATGACACCTGAAAATGTTATGGAAAGGTTACCATACCACATCTCGTAGTGCATAGACATCTAATAATTGTGCTAGGCCTCAGATAGATCGATTCTGACCATGCCACCAGATTGAGTGAAGAAGCCAAGTTAAGTTAAACCAGGTGCATGCATTAGGGCTAACATGACATCAGAACATTTTTAGAGTGAGAGAGGAAGAAACTGGATTATGTCCAGCAATTGTGCTCTACATATCTGCTCTCATAAGCAAACTATGGACTTCCTGAATGTTTTTGGCTGTTCTCTCAGCCTTTATCAGGGTATCTTTCATGTACCTGTCTCTCTTCCTGTTGTACATATATTCTCTCCAGGGCCTGCAATGTGGAGTTGAACCATTTCCATTAAGCTCATTGTAAGAGCAATTAGTCTCTGAAATGGTAAGTTTCCATAAATCATAAATCTTGTATTAATTTCACCAAAGACAATTTGATGGTAAAAATGCATGCTACACTGCATAACTTAGGATATACTTGAAATATATATATATGAAATCCCAAACCATACCCAGAGTATACATAGTCGCAATGACATACAAATGATAAATGAATGTAAATGGCTGATATTATTAAACATTATTACAGAATCTTCATTAAGCAAGTAAACCACATCATCTTGTCCATGAATTCTCTATTTAGTACAATGACAATAACAGATACTTGAAATGATAAACAATTTATCAAAAGGAAATAAAACATCAGCGAGATTCAATATGTTCATTAATTGCCTTATAAATCAAGCAATAAGGTTCAATAACCCTTTCTAGAAGACAGAGCCATGTTCTCTTGGTGGAGAAGTTCTTCACCTGTAGGAGGAAAAGCTTGTTTAAGGTAAAAGTTTATAATGCTAGAATTTGGGATACACCACATTTTAAAAACTGGTTCCCCAATTCTCTGTATGCCAAAGTGGTAGGGGTTTCTGAATCATCATTGATTCTTCTAATGCTGTCATAATGACTGTTATGGTAGAAAATATGGAGTTCTTTAGCGTCGACTTTGTCTGTGCCACGAATTTGCCATAGAGGTTCATTCAACTGGTGAATGATTACACTCACTTGGTTATGTTTGGCAAGTACCAGCTTTTTTCAAATCAGCAACATATTCTTCAAAGGGAATATCTGTTTCTATAAAAGACCTAAAGTCTTCTTTATGACTGAGCATATAATTAGCAGTTTCTTGTCTGTGTTTGAGATGATTTTTGGAATGACCTTCTAACTGGTCTCTGAGGGCTCTGAAAAGACAATTTCCATCTCCTGATACCTTACAGAGTTTGAGTCCCAGGGTTTGCAATTGAGTGATAATGCTTGCAAATTGGAACTGTCTATTACCCCTGTGCTCTGTTTGGTTTCTTTGCTCTTTAGCAGCTGGTTGAATTTTATCTGAAATTACTTTACCCACAAATGGTGCAGGCTTCACATGGGAACAATGAATTCAAGATTCTTTTTCTCCAATTTTAATAGCAGTAGGAGTTGTCGATAATACCTGAAAAGGTCCCTCCCAAGCGGGCTGAGTCCCACTGGTCCGCTGAAAATTCTTAATATAAACATTGTCTCCAGGACTTAAGTCATGCAAGGAAAAGTCTAAAGGACCAGCTTGTACAGCAACTCCTGCTTCATGGAGTTCACGTAGCCTAGTTTGTAGTTCCTACATATAGGAAGCAACAGAAATATCACCTCCCACCAGTGATATATAGACTGGGGAACACATTTTAGCTTGGATAGGAGGGTGACCAAAAAGCATCTCATAAGGAGATATGTGGGGTTCACCTCTTGGTCTACTGCATAGATAGAATAATACCAAGGGTAGAACATCAGGCCATTTTAAATGGGTTTTAGTACATAATTTGCCAATCACGCTCTTAAGCTCTTTATTCATACATTCAACTTGGCCTGAGCTTTGAGGGTGGTAAGGAGTATGAAATCTAGGAGTTACTCCCAAGAAAGAATAAATCTGGGAGAGAATTGAATCTGTAAAATGTGTACCACTATCAGAATCAATGTATGCTGGTGGCCCAAAGAGAGGAACAATTTCTTTAAGGAGAGCTTTGGCCACAAAGCCAGCAGTTGCTCATGGGGCAGGAAAAGCCTCCACCCATCGGGTGATCTGGTCAACAATAACAAGGCAAAATTTATATTGTCCTGCTTTGGGCATAGAAATAAAGTCAATTTGTAGATGTTCAAAAGGTGTATATGCCAAAGGGCACCCTCCATATGCTTTAGCACGGAAAGCATGTTGATTGTAAGACTGACATGTGGAGCAGCCCAAGCAGATTCGAGATGCTATGTTAGTTATACCTGGTGCTAACCAGGTCCTTCTAACTGAGTCCACAATGCCTTGTATGCCAAAATGGCCTTTCTTGTGAATAGAGAGGCATACCTGGTGATAGAATTTCCGGGGCAAAAGTAGTTTTCCCTCCGAAGACATCCAGACTCCTTTGATCTGTATAGCCTTGAATCTCTTTTTCCACCTTTCTACTTCAGAATCATCATAAGTTAGGTGGAGAGAAACATCCTCAGAAACAGATTTAGACCAGTCTTTAGAATCAGATCAACAAAAACTGCTCCCCTACAGAATGTTACAACCCACAGAGGAGCACAGTATAAAATATATAGCCCATTCAGTCCAAAGAATCTGTGTGCATGGAAGAAACTTATACCTAGATTTGATCAGAATCCAAAGTCAGTAATTTCGCAGTTAAGGTCTATATTTAATACATATCAACCCACTTGGGCTGATGTCACTTGTCTTATAGAAATTATACTATCCCTAAGTGAAATTGCAGATATTGCAAAATTGACAATAACAAGAATAAAATTTATAGCCATGTTAGTTATAATGATAGTGGTATAGTAAAGTTCTAATTTAGGTGTAATGCTTCCAGTAATATTGTATATGTGCTCAGTAGGAAAGATAAACTCTCCCATACCATTGTTCCAAAGATTTTTTACTGTGTTTGTGAGGAGGAAACCAGCAATGCCATGAATAAGTATTGAGCAGGCCAACAGTTTAAATTGGGACAATATGCTGTTCAAAATATGCCAATTAGAATATACAAAGGGGAAGCCAAATATTCAATCATGGTGCAGTTCAAAATGAACCGGCTTTTCTCTGATCAGCAAGATAAACGCTAATGTTTTTTTTAAGAGCAAGGGAGATTGCCTAAGGGGGCAGTGGGGGACAGGCAAGAAGGGCCCCCAGGTTAGTTGGCTCGTGGCCAAATAAGGGGGAGGGGGGGTGGGTTAAAGAAATTCACTAGGTTAATCAACTCCTGGTTGACTCGCCAAAAACTGTGGGGACCAATTTTTAATTTGGGAGGGCTAGCTAAGCGGCTCGCCTCAATATTGGGGCAAGGAAGGAGACCGGCAGCCTCCCTCAAAACAGAACAAGATTTATTTTAACAAGAACGAACTTAAAAAAAAAAAACACAAACAGGATCAGTAGGATCAAGGGAAAGGAAATAAAATGGGGAAAGGGAAATTATATTACCTGAAAAAATACCACTGCCCAGGAATCAGCTGAAAATACACAACAGAACACCTGTCGCTTTCCAGCTTCCACCTAGAATGCCCAACTCTCCTCCCCCCAAACCTAGAAACACCCCCACACAGCCCCAGCCAATGGGATGGCCATTCTGACAGTCACATGACTGCCCTTGCTAGGCTTCCAATCATTATAATTTTGCCAGGCCCATGAGGTACCAGAGCCCTGGGCTACAAACAGTGGGTGGAGCACCATGTGGTTTTCAGAGCCCCAAGCCAGTGCCCACTGAGGCATAAAAATCTCAAATAACAATTAATTCTTTACACACCTCTCCTCTAAACTTTGCTCCATCCTGCACAAATCCTTGTTGTTATCATCAGATCACTCTCCTTTTACCTCAGCAAGTTCAGTACCTGAATCACAGTCTTCTTCACTCAAACCTCTGCCCTGAGCTAAGTTGCTGGGCTACAAAGAGATCTGACCAGACTCTACAGCTCTCCTTCCTTGCCCCTTCACTGTGGTTTCCTCGATGTAATAGAATAGGTTAACCTTAACACCAGCCTAGAGGCCTCTCTCCTAACCCAAGGATACCAGTAACCAGCATAAAAACAGGGAGAGGGGGCAGCTAGGTGGCTCAGTGGATAAAGCACTGGCCCTGGATTCAGGAGGACCTGAGTTCAAATGTGGCCTCAGACACTTGACACTTACTAGCTGTGTGACCCTGGGCAAGTCATTTAACCCTCATTGCCTTGCAATAAATAAATAAACGAATGAATAAATAAATAAAAACAGTGAGTGTTTAGGCCTATTAGGACTATTGACAACAGCTACTGCTTTCTTGTTCCAATAGAAGGACTAAGGAATGTATACAAGAAACTATAAATTAAGTATGTAAGAGAGTTAAATCAGAGTAACCAATCCTTTGAAGCTGGAGAGAATCAGGGAAGGCTTCATGGAAGAGATGGCACCAAAATCGGGCCTTGAAGGAAACAATTTTAAGAGGTGGTCAGCATCCTGAAGTAGGAAGTTTGGAGAAGGCAGAAAAGTATCCATTTAAGTTGTGGGGTAAAACATTACACACATGCCCCAAGGTGGGAAAGGTCAAAATGGAACTAGGAAATGACAAGTAGTCATTGTAAAGGGACTTAGATAAATATCTAGACAGGAAGGTCAGACCCAAATTATAGAGTGCCTTGAATGCTAAAGAGATTGCATTGAAGACTATTTATGTATTGTTGAGTATAGTCAAGTCATTCACAGTTCTTCATTGAACAATATTGTTGTCTCTGTGTACAGTGTTCTCTTGGTTCTGCTCACTTCCCAATATATCAGTTCATATATTTGTCTTGGAATTTAAAGACAAAGTTTAGAGGAGAGGTGTGTAAAGAATTAATTGTTATTTGAGGTTTTTATGCCTCAGTGTGCACTGGCCTGGGGCTCTGCAAACTGTACAGTGCTCCACCCACTGGTCGTAGCCATTGCCAGGGCTCTGGCACCTCACATCATCACCACTTGCCGACGCCTACATGGGCCTGGCAAAATTATAATGATTGGAAGCCTAGTGAGGGCAGTCATGTGGCTTTTTTTGAAGTCATCCTGTTTGTTATTTCTTACTGCACAGTAATATTCCATCACCATCATGTACCAGAGTTTGTTTATAAATATATATGTTGTGCATATATGAGTTATTTAGGTCTTATTTATATAATAATTATATTTAAACAAATGTGTCAGATATATTATTTATATAAATTGACATGTATATGTTACTTATAAAACAGTTATTTAAAGGTTTAAAATGTATTAGAATATATCTAGGTATATCTAAATGTAATAATGAGAAAATGTACATTATATATGTCATATATGTATGTATGTATATATTATATCTATGTTCGATATATGTATAAAATATAATTATATATCACAAATAAAAATAAAATTTAAAAAAGACTATTTATGGGCCAAAGACCTATAGTGCATTTTAACTACCCAGTAATAAGGACGAGATTCTGGAGAGATGGGCTGAACACCTCCATAGCTTTCTCAACAGACTGTTATCAACCAAAGCTGAAGCCATTGTTATAGTCAGGTTGTATGTAATGAATCCCTCTCCAGCTGAACTTCCAGCTGAAGGAGAGGTATTGAATGCCATCAGGCTTCTTTTGAGTGGCAAAGTGCCTGGTCAGCTGATTCTATCTCAACAGAGATCTACAAGGCAGGGGGTCCACTGCTCATACAGGGGCTAAGTGAAATCTTGTGGATTCTATGGCAAGAGGAAGTTATCCCCCAGGAGACTGAGGATGTCTCCCTTGATCTCCACAAAAGGAAAAGGAAACAGGCCGATCTGTGACAATCACAAGGGGAATTCTCTCTTAGTCATTGTTGTTAAGATTCTTTCCAGGGTCCTCCTTTTAACTGCCTGAAGGAAGCTAAGTATTTTAAGGGAAAGAGGGGAAAGAGGGAGTGCTTTCCACACATAGGGGGTGGGCATGGGTGGTTCTGTCAACACACAGAAGCAGATGGTTTGTACAATTTAGAATAGAGTTAAGAGGTTAGTTTGGCTAGAAAATATAGAGTCAATGAAGAGAAATCATATCAAATAAAACTGGAAAGGTAAATGTGAACCATGCTGAAGAATCTTTAAATTCCAAGTCAAGTAGATAATATTTTATTCCAGTCCTAATATGGAGCCACTGCAGATTTTTAAGCAACGGAATGGCATGGTTGGATTTTGGTCTTTTTGCTGTTGATGGTGGCAATTTGGTTTTGGTTAGGACCTCCTGTAATATAGGATGAGTCTGGGGAACTCCTGGAGTGGAGACTCCCTCCACTGATGCAGAATGGTTTATTATCTGAAACTTAACAGTCTTAGAGAGTTGCCAAAGACTTGCAAAGGTTAAGTGACTGCCCATGGCCACATAACTACTGTCTGTCAGAGGTAGGGTTTGAACCCGGGTCTTCCTGCCTCCAAGGCCAGCTCTCTCTGGAGAATTTAAATGTCAGCCAAAACTTTAGTAATGAGGGAAATACCATAAAGAATTGTTATCTGACACTGACTTCCTCCATCATGAATATTTTATAATTAGTACTTACTAAGGACTATACTGGTATTTTAAAGAAATTAGAGCTTCTCTTGTACATGATAGGAGGAAGAAATTTGGGTTAATTTCTTGTAACTGATTCTGATACACAAATGTAATTTTTTTAAAAATAGAAACATTTCTTTTTATAAAAGTATAAACAAAACCCTTGTGCTTTAAGGCACAAAGGGTGAAGGTTAATATTTTTTTCCTTTGGTGCAGGGGGAGGTGAAAGAAAGGGAATGTCACATTTCTTTAGCTTGAGCTTCCACTAAGAAACCTGGAGAAAAAAACCCCTAAAACCTTTAATTGGATGACCTAGTTATAGCAGCACCAACTCCCTACTTGCAAACACATTGGCAATACTATACATTTTTTTTTTGTAAGTGCCATCTGTATAACTTAAAACACAAATAGCTTCAACTGGAAAAAATATATATGAATATATAAAATAAAAAAAACTATCTGCCTATTATGTAAAACTGCGTCTGTTGTTGAGAGAGGAAATTGGGGATCCTAAGATAAATGACCCTAAAGTGTGACAGAATCCTTCAGGAAAGACTTGAAAGGGTTCTGGCCTCTGAGGAGGATTGAGTAACCAATGATCAAAGATCAATGGGAAACAACTAACTTGTCATCCAAGAACTTAGGAATGGCCTTCAAAAACCTCAAAGCTTCCTTCTGAAATTAGAGGCATATTCTCCAGAATAAAGTAAATTGCCAACATGAAATTCCTTTCTTTCTCTTTAAAAAAGTATTAACATGGGGGCAGCTAGGTGGTTCAGTGGATAAAGCACCAGCCCTGGATTCAGGAGGACCTAAGTTCAAATCTGGCCTCAGACACTTGACACTTACTAGCTGTGTGACCCTGGGCAAGTCACTTAACCCTTATTGCCCTGAAAAAAAAAAGTATTAACATTTGCTTTTCTATTGTACCCTAAGAACATAGAAATTTTCCATCTGAATTGAAGCTGAAATCTTCCATATGATGTTATTTCCCCTATTAGAATGTAAACTCCTTGAATGCAGGAACTATCTTTTCTCTTTCCATCCCCAGCACTTAGCAGTCTTGTTTTTTACATTTGTAGTAAGCAAATACTATATTAATTTAATATCTCTCTCTTTCTGTTTTTGTTTTTTCTTTGTCTCTGTCTCTCTGTCTTTTTATCTGTCTCTTTTAGGTGAGATTTATCTATTTGTCTAGTGCTTTGCACAGTGCCTGGAACATAGTGATTACTATATAAAAGCTATTATTATTATTATTATTATTATTATTATCCATGTCTATCTCTCGCTTTCTCTGTCTCTCTTATTCTCTCTCAGTTAAAATAAGCTAATGTTTTATTGATTTTATTGGTCTTTCAAAAAACACTTAATCAATTTTTCTTTTGCTTTAATTCTGCTCATTTCTCCTTTGATTTTATCAATTTCTTCTTTTGATCTTATTTAATCTGTTTTTCTATATTTCAATTGTAAACTGAAATCATTAATCTTTTTTCTCCTTTATTATGATTTTCATTAGGCAACTAGGTGGCACAATGGATAGAGTTCTGGGAATAGATTCAGGAATTCCTGAGTTCAAAGATGACCACAGAGTCTTACCAGCTAGGTGACTTCTAGATAATTCACTTTACTTCTTTTTGCCTCAGTTGGGGGATAAGATCAAATAAGCACCTAGTACAGCATTTGGCACATAGTAGGCACTATATAAATGCTTATTCCCTTCCCCTTATTAAAAGCAGGTAGGTAAATAAATTTGCCTTTAAAAACTGCTTTAGCTGTATCCCATAAATTTTGATATGTTGTCTTACTATTGACATGGTTTTAAATATTATTTTTATTATTTCCATTATTTTGAGTTTAACTCATTCTTCAGCAAATAATGTCTTAATGCCCATTAAGGTGTAGATGTTTTTTGGAGGGAGGCAGTCAGTATTAAGTGACTTTGCCCAGGGTCACACAGCTAGTAAGTGTCTAAGGCTGGATTTGAACTCAGGTCCTCCTGATTTCAGGGCCAGTGCTCTATCTACTTTGCCTCCTAGCCACCTCAAGGCATACATTTAAAAATATTTTATTACTAGTATAATTGTGTTGCAGAGTCTAATTATTTGTTACAGAAGATGAGGTTATTAGAGATATTCACTGAAAAGTTTGATAAAGACCTTTCAAATTAAAGCCATAACCATTCTGGGAGTCAGATATATACCTATATTTTAAAGAATTTTAAAGATTTGAAATCAGAGCACCTGAGATTGAATCTCTGAATATATCAGTCATTATTCATGTCACTTAGCCATTTTAGACACCCGTTTTCTCTTTTGTAAAATGAGGGAGTTAAATTTAATCAGTAGTTCTCAAACTTTTTGGTCTGTGGACCCCTTTACATTTAAAAAAATATTGAGGATCCCAAAGAGACTTTGTTTAAGTGGATACAAATATTATCTCATTTGGTCCTCATTATGACTGTAAGTTAGGTGTTATTATTATCCTCATTTGACAGCTGAGAAAACTGAGATAAGCAGAGACTAAGTCACTTGGTCAGAGTCACACAACTAGTAAGTGTCTGAGGCCAAATTTGAAATCTGGTCTTCCTGACTACAAACCTTGCACTGAATCCGGTACGTCACCAGCTGGCTCTAGGAAGGCTTTCACAAATGATATTCTATGATAGACCATAAGTGAAGCCACATATAATTGTCTAAAAGGCACAGAGCAGTGTATTTGTTGTTTGTTGCTTTATAGAAAAGATTTGGTTTGATTTGATTTGATAGAACATAACTCTAAGGGCTCTCCGAAAACAAGATATTACCATGAATATTAAGTACATGCAAAAAATTTTCATAGATGCAACAATAAATACAACTTTATTTAACTACCTTTCCGTTATTAATATAATATATTGGGAGTAGATTCTTTTTTTATTTTTTAATTTGTTTTTTTGGGGGGTTTTTTGGCAAAGCAATTGGGGTTAAGTGACTTATTAAGTCACACAGCTAGTGTCAAGTGTCTGAGCCCAAATTTGAACTCAGGTCCTCCTGACTCTAGGGCTGGTGCTCTACCCACTGTACCAGTTAACTGCCCTTGTGCCACTTAGCCGCCCTGATTCTTGGTTTTTTGGGCATTCATTTATGGCTTGATCAATTCCATTTTCTGAGATTTCATTTAGATTCTCTTTCTGTTTTGTAAATATGGGCATTTTATATTCTTTTGTAAATAGTCATCCATTTCATTAAATTTTCAATTTTGTTGGCATATAACTAGATATAGTAATTTCTGATAATTTTTATTTTTCATCTCAATTTGTTGTGAATATTTCTTACTCATTTTGATTTTAATAATTTGATTTCTCTCCCTTAAAAAACTTATATTAGCTAATTGTTGGTCAATTGTATTGGTCTTTTACAAAACTGATTGTTAGTTTTATTTTGTAAGCTGAGTAGTCTTTTTGTTTTAAATATTATTTATCTCTTCTTTAATTTAAAATGTCTACTTTTTTTGGACTACTTTGAAGATTAATTATTCATTAATTTTTCAGGATTTTTATGGTTACATGTTCCATTCAATGACAATAAATTTCAGAGTCAGAAATTTTCCTCCAAGGATTGCATTAGCTGTCCTTTAGCTTTAGCATTCTGCGTGTTTTGGTATGTTATTTAATTGTCACAATTTCTTTAATATAATAAATTATTTCTATCATTTTCCTTTACTTATTCATTCAGAACAGTATTATTTATTCTCCATTGAGATTTGTGCCCCTTGTTCTTATTTCTCCTTTGATTATACTATTTTTGTATAAAGGTCTTTAAAGGATGCATTTCATATTACTGCCTTTCTGAATATATTTCTAAGTTCTTTATGCCCTAGCATATGATGCAAAAAATAGTTATAATCCCAAAGAGTTGCATTCAATAATTTTAAAAGATATAGTATAAAATTATAAAATTCTATTTAGAACCCTAATGTCATTTATTTTTCTGTTAGCTTATAAATCCAAAAACGCTATATTGAGATCACTAAAAACTCTTACCTTACTTTCTAGGTCTTCTTACATTTCAGTTAGCTTTTCCTTTAAGTACATTGATCAGAGGTTCCCAAACTGGGTTGTGTGTACTCCTCATGAGGTATAAAAAGCTTGTCAAAGAGAACATAGGGAATATTTCATAAATAACTTTTATCCTCTTGAAATACTCCAAGAGTAGCACTTTTAGTGGGTTTTTTTTTAAAGATTCAAGAGAGAATGTTGAGGAGATGGGAAGAGTGGGAAAGGGAGGGAACATTATAATGCATTTGAAAATTCAAAAGAGACAAAAGAGTTACTTCTAATGAGAATATAAAACTCTTTATAGTAAGTTAGAAAAAAATAGCAATGATGACCTAATGAAAAATAAGCTAACTGATGTGTACAATAATCAGAAACTCCAAACTGATTTCCAGTTAATGAAGTTACAACATATTTTTGGTATATCCTTGGAAAAGCATATCCCATTCTTACTAAAAGTGCTCACAAGGCTTAAATTCTGTTTATAACAACTTATCCCTGTAAATCAGGATTCTCAGTCCCAGTCTCAACAAAATATAAAGTAAGAAATAAACCAGAGACTGAATATGAAATGCTGGTATCTCTTTTTAAAAAAAAAAAACCTGTTAGATGACAAGAAACAGAATAAGGGCCTCACTAACTTATATCACTGTTTTAAAATAAATATTTAGCAACTTTATGAAACTAAAAATGTTATTATGTACCAAATAAAGGTTTTTTAAAAGCATCTTTTGCTATGAGCATGTATATAGCAAGTTCTGGAATTTATTTCCTTTCATATTGAAAAGAGGGTATGGGAAGATTTACTGAAAGTCAAAGGCTATGTTGGCAAAAAGCTTGATCCTTGATGGCTATGCTGTTCAATGCATATATTTTCATTATCTGTGGCTCCTTTAAACATAATGAAGTTTTCCTATTTGCCTATTTTGACCATATATATGAAATATATGTATGTATTTCTTGTTGAATTTAAGACTATTAATTTGGCTGAGGCATGATACATTCTACTCAAATCCTTCACTGCACTCTAAATCTTTGTGTTTTAAATATATTTCTTATATATAACAGATTGGTGGTTTTTGCTTTCTAGTACATTGTTTCATGTGATATAGTTACAATCAAAAGCAACTGACCTGAGGCAGTGGGGGAGGCTTGGAAAAACAATCTATGACTCATTGATCGCCAAGAAAAAAAAAGATAAAACAAAAAACCTAAAAGCCATATTTCAGGAAATAATCAAATAAATTAACAAAAGTATCAGAACCAGATGGGCAAAATGCAAATTGATAGAATTCAAAGGTTACCACTAGGGAGGAATTCCAAATTTAAGTTACCCACAAATTTTATTGTTCAGCTCAAACTCAAAGTTAAGAAAAAGACATTGAAAGTGGCCAGGAAGAGACTAATAGTTTGCCAAGAAAATCTAGTCAGAAACACAGGACTACTCTTCAACAACAAGAAAAAACAATTATTGGAATATAGTATTCTATTTTTTTTTGGCGGGGCAATGAAGGTTAAATAACTTGCCCAGGGTCACACAGCTAGTAAGTGTCAAGTGTCTGAGGCAGGATTTGAACCCAGGTCCTCCTGAATTCAGGGCTCGTGCTTTATCCACTATGCCACCTAGCTGCCCTTGGAATATAGTATTCTAAAAAAACAAAAGGCAAACTCCCAATAATAACTTGCTTTACAAAACTGAGCATAGTCCCACAGAGGGAAACACGAACTATGTGTTAAAACAAAATAAAATAATAAAATGCTTTTACAAAGAAAAATAGATGTATTCCTTTTGAGAAAACCAAAATTGGGCAGAATCTCTGAAATTCAAACACAGAAATTTGAAGTAAATCATTTTAAATAATTCAAAAGATCTTGGGAATTACCAGAGTTTAGATAATGAAAGATGGAGAAAATGCCATAGTTTCCTTGTACTTGTACCTGAGTCATCAAGGTAAAAAGAAAAAGAAAAGATCAGATCTGGCCTAGGTTTTCTAAAGCAAAGCTAGTATTTCTTGTAATTTGGGCACCATAAGTAAAGGTCATTCAATCATAGAAATGAGGGGTGGGAGAGAGAGAGAACAGCATCCTTCCCTGGGGCAAGAAAAAAGGGATGGTTAAAAAAGAAAAAAAAATAGTAACAGAAATACAATAAAGTAAGCAGAGGACTGGGATATGAGAGAAAAGGAGAGAAAAAGAGATAAATTTGAAGAGGGGACCTCGAGTAAAAAATTTTGAACTGATAACAGGGTTGACTAGAAGGTGAAAGTTGGTGTGAATTGAAGCAAGGATGGGTAATTTGGCTTTATGTTGGAAAGGGAGGGGATTAGATGGTCCCATGCAATAAAAACTGTAGATACCGAGTGCTGTTTGGCTGTTGTTTTGTTATTGTTGTGGTTTAAGAAGTATTATAGGGGGCGTCTAGGTGGCGCAGTGGATAAAGCACCGGCCCTGGATTCAGGAGTTCCTGAGTTCAAATCCGGCCTCAGACACTTGACACTTACTAGCTGTGTGACCTTGGGCAAGTCACTTAACCCCCACTGCCCCGCAAAAAAAAAAAAAAAAAAAAGAAGTATTATAAAAGGATTTGATAGAAGGAAAAGTAAACATAACAATAAAAATTAATATGAATGGGATGAACTAGCCCATGAAGCAAGAAGGTTGCACAATATACTAGAAAGCAAAACCCAGCAATCTGTTGTAGGTGAGATGAGAGATTGACGTATATATTTCAAGTGTTCAGAATGAGTCCAGGAGATGAAATGTAGAAAATAGAGCAAGTAGTTGACTGACAGTGGGCTTTAGAAGACTTGTCCAGACAAGTGGTTATATACTCCCACAATAAACTTTCATCATACTATCAGAGTCCTTTTTCTCTTGTTACCTATAACCAATCACTGACCAAATCTATGAAATATCTAACACATCCATCTCTTTCTCGCTTGCAACACCCTACACAGTATTAGGCATGTGGTAGGAACTCAGTACTATTTGCTCGTTGGTTTTAGGTAGACAATTGAGTAAAGAACATGAAGAGAAATTATTGGAGAAAGGCATAAAGAAATGGACAAGAGGCACATTATAGGTAGAATTCACCTCCTAGAAGAAGTGGAAATACAGGAATCTGCCAATAGAACTTGAGCTAGAAAGAATATAAGGAGTAAAATGGTCATGGAAAAGATGGATTTTGAAGGCATCTTTGAAAGACTAATTCAATTTACTCAAATATGGGTGAAGCTCAGCAGAAAATAAGATTGTATGATCTGAATAATAGGAAAACAAGGCAAAGAGAAATAAATAGATATTACAACATAACAGGGTATTTAACTTGGAATCAGGAAGATATGGGTTTAAATCTTTACTCTGATATTTTTTAGTCGTGTGTTCATGGGTAATCACTGAACCTCAGTTTTTTTCATCTGTAAAATGAGCTTGATAATCATAATAGCTGTAGAAACTACTTTACAGAATTATTGAGATTTAAATGATATAATTTATATAAAGCATTTTGCAAACTTTAAAGTGCTATAAAATGTTTAAAAATTGCAATGTTAGAGGAAGATATGGGGCTTAATAAAAATAAAGGCTTCTTATTCAAAATGTTAGCAGCAAGGATAACATAATTGCTTACTAACATCTCATGTGAATTAGTCTTTCAGATGCTTTATTCTGGGTAGCCTGAGTGAATTGGGTACTGTGTTGATTGATTGTTTGACTGGGGGCAGGGAAGGGAGTACTGAAGCAATGAAAAGGAAGTAGAAAGAGGAAATGTGGGGCACCTTAGGTAGCATTCTTTATAATTTCCACTCTTGACAAATCTAATTGTGAAGGAAGCTGGCATTGAGAGGCCTTCAAATATGTGGGCAGTAGAGACATTTTCTAGGAAGACAAATTAGAGTAGAATTCCCAGTAATTTTGCTTCCTCCTTCATCTTGTTCTCTATTTCTTTCCTTGCTGGCCTTTGTTTAGCAGACAACCATGTGAATTGGAGATAGCTTTTTCATCTCAGTGAGTCCTAGGCTGGGGAAATCTTAGGAGATTTGGAGAAATGCAATATGGCCGAAAGTCATGGGACATTAAAGACTCCAAAAATTATAATGTTCGCCAGTATATGGTGGGTACAGCATATAACAGAATTGGAAGTGTGAGTAAGAACTAGAGTAAACATAAGATTTTTAAAAAAGATAATGGGCTGATTATGTAGTGAGAGTACTGAATAAGTGACAGGCAACCTATGTATTTCATTGGTATCATTGTGATACTGAGGAGAAATGCTCTCAGGATGTTGGGGAGAACTTATGGGACAACATGGACAGGAATCACACTGGATAGGTGGGCAGGGATGGGTTATGAGTTGCATAGATGCACCTGGAGGAGATAACAGATCTAATTGAGTTTTTGCCCTTTGGGATTCTTGAGCTCCACAAATACACAGTTCCACGTGGTTTGAAAACCCCATAAAGTTTATTTCCATATCATAACAATGAAAATATCATATTTGGAGAGAACATAGGATAATCTTGGAAAAATGTTTTATGTTAATTCAGTTGGAAAAATAAAACAATATCTTATATATATTTATATATCTATATATGTGTGTGTGTATGTTTACCAGCAAAGTAATTTGCATGGAGATTCTTGTTTCACTACAAGTATTACAATTCAAGAGTTGTCAAATACAAGTCACAAAATCATTTTAAAAGGAGGCAGGCAACATCTATTTATAGTCACATTTCTCATTCAAGATGCTTTGGAATTTCAACTTTTCCAGCAAGTCAGTTCGGCTATGGTATATGAACAAATGCCACACTAAGCTATGATTATTTTAAAAAGTAAGCCTGCTAAATAAAATATGATGGCAAATTGGTAATTCTGTTGAAGAAAATGAACACTTACTGATAACATTTATGAATAAAAATTAGTTAATTTTTATGATTCCCCCCCCCCCTCTTGGTAAACAATAGCAATTATAAATGCATGATAAGGAATGAAACATTTGCCTCACGTATAACTTAAAATGGGATAATGTTACTAAACTTTTGTTAAGAAAACATGAAGAGCATCTGACACTCAGCAGAGACAGTTACAATGAGAAAACAACTTTCTAGAGGAGACAATGGCATGAAAGCAGCTGTGATATTACATAGGCACCTTTCTGTGCCTACATTTATTTGCACACTTATTACTGATGTGTGTAAGGATGTTTTCTTGTCACACCACTTGGGGAATCCTTGCAGATCCTAGCACCAAAGGATAAATCAGATTTTGCCTTTTCTCTGAGTTTTTTCTATGTTTTTAGTACTGAGTGTACTGAGGTATGTTTTCTTTGGTTACTTTCGTTATAAAGGTGCAATTAAAAACACGATATATACATCATTAAAAATCAAATTTCAGTGTCCACTTTTTAGGTCATAAAATTATAGATTTCTTCAGTAGGGTAGATGGTCATCATTTTCTTACATCAGTCATAAAGCTGTTTTCAATACATAAAACAATGAGCTTATTAGCACAACTATAGGTTTTTTGATCCAAGATCTTTCCTGTGCTCAGTGGTGATGCATTTCCTGTTACTGCTATGTCGGCTGTTCTCCATGCTTCACAGTAGTTGCTTACCAGTCGAATGCCATTTGCGTTGGAGCCATGCCATATTACCTTCTGAGGCCTACAGGAGAATTTAGTACAGTTATTTCTAGAAATGGTGCTTTATCAGTGAATTGACATCTTGAAGGCTAAGGCAAAGCTATATTAAATTCTCTACTATCCATATGTATGTATGTATATCTATATTCTATACATGTACATATATAATGGATTTATATGAGAATTAGCAATTTTCAAAAGATTAGAATTTCATCAAATACACAGCACTAAAACCATGTTGAATATACTACATTTTGTTAATCCAGATATAGACTTCCCAAGAATAAAGGCTGTTCCCCTTAAATGAAGGGAAAATAGCTTTATACAAAAAAAAAGTAAAATCATTACTTTAAAAATATTTAACATGACACATTTTAATCAATTCACATAAAGGTGTTTCAGTCATTTTTAACAACATGGTGCTCTTTGTTTTTGTCACTTTAATTGTTATTATCATCTATGGTAGTAAGAGTATAATTAAAGGCACACTTGAGTGAAATTTATGAATTTAATGTAATCTATGTTAGTACCAACATGGTGATTTTTTTTTGGCTTTTAATCAAGTCACTTTGAGATCTTGTAGTGTTTAGCATGGTGCAGAGAAAAGAGATTTAATTTAGTAACTGAGGATTTGTGTTCAAATACTGGTTCTGAATTCACTATCCTGAATAAGACATTGAATCTCTTTGGGTCTCAGTTCTACATCTATAAACTGAGGAAGACCTTTAACTCTACAGTTCAAAATCTATGATTGTCTTTATCAGCATTACTTGTCCTTGTACCAGACAAATTTCAAAGTGCTAACTGATAGAGCGGTCCAATTGATTGAATGCCAGATGAAACAGCATTTAATGTATTTGTTAGGGCTTCTCAGTATAAAAAGCACTTACCATGATGGGTCTGTCATAACATTCCGGCCATCAAAGGAATATATTGGAACATGGTTATTGAATTGACCTCCATGGCCAGAAAAAATGGACTCCCAATTATTGAAAAGTATTTCTCCCTGTGGAAATCAAAAGCAATATTTTAACATTTGGAGTTTAACTTTGCGTTTTAATAATATGGCATAAGGATTGAATAAATTTTCAGAAGCTCTCAAGGTACCCTGAGTATTATAGTACAGAAGAAAACTATTATCTGCTTCTAATAAGATTTTGGGTTATTCAGATTTGAAAGATGCTTAGAGGGTCCTGTTTGTCTAAAGCTATTTCTTTTGCCAACCTGTCACTATGTGCCTGTTAGCGCTCCCTGGGAGTCTTATCTCTCTTCCTCTGATATAGTCTGGAGTGACTATCTCTGGAATGCTCAGCCTACAGGCTTTCTTAGCTTCCTTCAAGATTCAGCTCAGATCCTACCTTCTTTTAGTGGCCTTCCCTTCAGCCCTCCCATCCTCATTGTTTTCCCTCAGAGATTACCTTCCCTCTACTCTGAATATCTCTTGTAGATATACAGTTGTTTGTATGCTGTACTCCTCATAACCATGTGGCCTTTTTGAGAGCAGGGACTGTGTATTTGCCTTTCTTAGTTATCTCCACAGCTTACTTGGCACATAAGTGCTTAATTTTTATTGTTTGTTGATTGACTGACTACAAATACACCTTGCTAGCCGTGCACAGTATATCATTCAGGGCAGATAAAGAAATCTCTTACTCACCCACTTCCTCCTTATTTATGTTAATTTCATGGATCTGATGTAGGTTTTTTTTTGTTTGTTTGTTTGTTTTTGTGGGACAATGAGGGTTAAGTAACTTCCCCAGGGTCACACAGCTAGTAAGTGTCAAGTGTCTGAGGCTGGATTTGAACTCAGGTCCTCCAGAATCCAGGGCCCATGCTTTATCCACTGTGCCACCTAGTTGCCTCTAATTTGATGGGTTTTGAACTCCTTTCCTATATACTACTTAATTATAACTCACATATCTAGAACTTTAATATTGACAATGAACTTTCCTTACAACAGCTTCTTGAGGTAAATATTTTGTGTTCTTATCCCCAATTTACAGATGAAGAATCAAAGACTCATCATAGAGATCAAGGGACATGCTCAGTGTCACAAAGCTAATAAACGTTATAGCTGAGATTTGAACTTGAGTCTCAATTCCAAATCTGTTATTCTTCTCGTTATCCCAGATTATCTCATCATCCAAGACTCTTGGCTATTGAGATCAACATGATACCATGGTCTAAAGAAACTCTCAGTCTTGGCCTGTCCCATCTTGACCATGACCTGCTATGACAATTGTCTTTAATTTCCACCTGATATCCCCACAACTGAAATCATTCCTTTGGGTTGGTTTTCTCCTAATACTCACTATTAAAATGAACTTAGTGGGGCAGCTAGGTGGCACAGTGGATAAAACACCAACCCTGGATTCAGGAGGACCTGAGTTCCAATCCAGCCTCAGACATTTGACACTTACTAGCTGTGTGACCCTGGGCAAGTCACTTAATCTTCATTGCCCTGCAAAAATAAAAAATAAATAAAATGAACTTAGGCTACTAGAGATAAGAGTGAGGGGGGAAGGACCCTGAGTATTTCCCCTAACTTCCAACTGCCAATGGGAACCCATACATTTTAGTATTGGTTATTATTTTTTAAAATCATATTAGCATTAATTTGATAGGCACAGAGATGCTGTGGGATGGGAGAACACCTTGAAACAATTACTTTACAATAAATGGCATGGGCCATGAATCAAAGGTCTGGACCTGATACATGAACTTGTGGGCGATAGGAGATGATTAATGCTAAAGTCAAACTTGGTCTTTTTTGTTGTTTTGCTTAGGACAGGAAAGAAAGAAGAAAGGAAGGAAGGAAACATTTATGAAGCACCTACTATGTGCCAGTCTCTGCAAAATAGAAGTAAATGCTATTGTTATCCCCATTTTACAGTCTAGGAAATTGAGATAGGCAGAAGTTAAGTGACTTGCCCAGGGTCACAGAGATAGTAAGTGTCTGAAGCTGGATTTGAGCCTGAGTCTTCCTGACTAGAGGCCCAGCACTGTGTCTGTTGTGCCATTGCACCACCTAACTGCTTCTATGGCCTGGATCCTTGAACTGAAATTAAGAGTGATCTTAGGGGGCAGCTAGGTGGCTCAGTGGATAAAGCACTGGACCTGGATTCAAGAGGACCTGAGTTCAAATCCAGCCTCAGACGCTTGACACTTACTAGCTGTTTGACCCTGGGCAAGTCACTTAACCCTCATTGTCCCACCAAAAAAAAAAAGTGATCTTAGGGAATTTCAGGTCATTCCTGTGATTGTTCTTTGCATAACTCCTTGATGGAGATTGTCTCATTGGGAGTTAAATAACCTATATATTTTTGTGCCACCAAATGTAGGAAAATATATTAATTGTGCAAATCTACTGTTTAAACTGGAGCTTATTGTTCTCTTTGATCCTACACAAAAGTTGAAGATTTTGTCATAAATTATTCCATTTAAAAAGGACTTTTTGTTCATTTGAACTTAGAGGTGCTTATTGTTCTTGTTAAGTGATGTAAAAAAAATAAAACTGGAAATTTAAAAAAAACTGTAGGAGGGGCCACAAATGTCTTTTTGATGAGAGAATGTCTGTCTTCTTCTACCCTTATGTAACCCAATTTAGAATCAACTTTTATCCCTACACCGATTGAACCCAGAAGATGGAATACAGTATGGATGGGAAGTACTTCCTAGCAAAATAATTGTCCATAAGATCAGAGATTTAGGGAAGAAGGGACCTCAGCAATTATTGAATCCACACCCTCTATTTTTAATGTAACCCAGGGCTCAATTCCATTTGCATAAGACTCTTCCAGGCCTGCATGAAAGGTTCCTCTAAGGTAGCTTCTTTCTTCCAGGTTTCTCTCTCTTCCTTCAGAGAATCCAAGTCCTCTCTCAAAGCTGGAAGCTTTAGAATTTCTCCTTTCTCAAGCTCTCACCCCTTCTGCCCCTTGAAGCATCAATGACCAGCAATGAGAGTCTTAGGCAAACAGACTTCAAACAGTTACAAACAGATGAGGAAACTGAGTCTTCAGACAGGTCAAGTGACTTGCCCGGACTCATATAACTAAGTATCTGACAGGGATTTGAACTCAGGGTTTCTGATTCTATGTCTGGGGCTCTACCCATTATACTTTACTATCCTGCTTCTTGCTTTCTTGGGAGGCTCTTGGGGGAAAACATTCTTTCCTTTGGTTTTTCTCTTTCTTGTGAAACATCTCCACCCACCTGAACTGTGGCACCCAGGTCACAAGGCCGAAGCTGGTCCTCAGAAAAACTCAAGGGGATGGAGGTGTTGTTGCATTTGTTCCTTTTTTTACTTTAGTGTGCCAACCCCAAGGGAGGCAGAGTGTTTGTGATCGTGCTTGGAGTGTGAATTTACCCCTTCAAAGATATTTTTTTAACAGTTATTTTGCACTGCTCAAAGAGTTCTGAATTACCACTCACTCTCCTGCTGAGGTTTAAGGGGCCAGAATGGGGACTGGCAGCTTCTTCAGACATAGTCAAAAAGGGCAACAACAAAGACCATCTCTAAATTTATATAAACTCTACCACTTTAAGCACTAGAGCTTACTTTGACCTGTTTTACTCTTTCTATTAATTCCTTTGTCCTGAGTTGAATTAAAAGGACTGGCTGAAATACCAGCCAAACTGGACTTTCAGCTATTCCCTGATTCCGTCTTTCATGATTCCACTTCTGTCTATACATGTTGTCTAAACTCCATGCCTGCATTGCATCCCCTTTCATATCTTTTTTTCTTTGTTCTTCCTTCCTTCCTTCCTTTCTTTTTTTTTTTTGCTGGGCAATGAGGGTTAAGTGACTTGCCCAGGGTCACATAGCTAGTAAGTGTCAAGTGTCTGAGGCTGACTTTGAACCCAGGTCCTCTTGAATCCAGGGCCGGTGCTCTATCTACTGCGCCACCTAGCTGCCCCATCCTCTCATGTCTGTTAAAATCCTCTTTCTTTCAAGGGCTTTCTCAGGTGCCACCTCCTCTATAAAATCTTTCCTGATTCCCTTGAGAAAAATGCTTTTTCCCTTCTTGAATTTTCTTATAACACCCTGCCTAGATAGCATTCCTGTGCACTTATCACATTCTACCTTGCGCCATACTTGTGTATGTGTCGTATTCTTTCCCTCCCCCCCTTCTGATAGATTATAAGCTTCTTGAGGACAGGGACTGTAATTCTCTTCCTCCCTACCCTCCAATCTTCATATTTCTAGCACAAAAAAGGTGCTCAGTAAATGCTGAATTGAATTGTCTGATTTAATTTGGGAGTTAGGTACAAGGTGAGTGAGGGAGAGGCAGCACAAGAGAGAAAGGGGGGGAAACTCTCTGGGACAGTGGCTTTGGGGTTTAGTGGCAAAGATTTCATAGAAACAACAGACCAAAAAAAGTTCATTCTTACCTTGAGGTTAACTATTGGCAGGCTGTAGCTGTCTGCTTTTCTCACAATTGTGGACAGATCTTGTAAATGCGATGACAAGAAAGCTCTATAAGTGGACAATAAACCAGCAGCCTGGGCCTGCTGGAAGCACTGGAAGTCAGCTCGAATGTCCCCAGAAAATGGCATATTCAAAGCAACTAGGCGGAGCTGAAAAGTTAAGAAGAAATTCGAGCTTAGAATCTGCACAGCTGGGCTCTGGTACTGACAGCCACTTTTTTTTTTTTTTACTCTTTTAAAAACTCAGTTCAACTTTCTGTACTTGATTGTCAGCCCCCAAAGTGATTGTTTGAGTTGTGGGAACATCAAAGCTAGATTTCCTTTCAGAGTCCTCCCTCTTCACAGCATCTCCATTCTGACTTACAATATTGCTAGTATTTTATTCCAGGCTCTCCATGGCCAAGTTTGGCATTTGCATACAACCAGGGGTGACACTATTGAATTGATTTCATTTATGTTTTAACTGAGGTGTGAAAAGGGAGTCATGCTGAAGTGCTCATTACACTTGGGGAGGGAATGGAGTTATCTCAAGATGGCAGTGGGAGAAAAACTATGTCACGAATCTACCAAGCAGACAGTTCTCAAACACATACTTACTGCTGGTTTCTCATAATTAGTATTTGAAGTCTGAATTGGTGGAGGCAGAAGTTGCTGAACCTGTCATTTAAAAGATAAAAATAGATGCTTTTGTATCATTGTTTTGTCTTAAATATTTTTAAAAGTTTTATCAATTTAAAAAATAATTTTACACTAATCATTTCCCCTTTACTCTCCTTCTCCATTTTCATTAAGTTCCACATTCCCTATTATTAATAGGAACAGTTATATGACATGTCTAAGAGCACCACAGATGAAGTAGAGATTCAAACCCATATCCCATAACTTGATAATTCACCTGCTTCATGTGCTGGACCACAGTGCCTCTACTGTCTTTATCTTTGTACCTCCAGCCCTGAATAATAGTATGCATTGGAGTCCAGTGAAAAGACATAGATCAGAAAGACTGGTGCTGGCCCTGCATGCAGTGGGAGACCTTGACTTTTTAAACTCAGGTCTCAGTTTGTCTGAGGCAATGCCCATTCAGTAGTTAAAGGGTAGGCAAGAATTGAGGCCACTGGATTCTGGAGGAGAGAGTGGGACTTTGCCCAGCTCTGTCTCACTTAAATCCAATTCACATGCAAGTCAAGACATCACCCTCTTAATGTCATTGATCATCTCTGAGAACGAACGCTGAACAACTAACAAGTGTGCATATAATAATTGTGTTTAATTGAATTGAACAATGCTTTATCAATCCTAGTTTCTCTTTTCTAGATTTGTTTTTATTTGTCAACATGTCCCTTAAAATGTAGTATCCAGAACTTAATATAGCAGATGTAGGCTGATAAATGCTTGTTAAGTAAATGAATAAGTGGCCATATAATGCATATGTATATGTCACTTTGGGACATGGTGCCCTCTGGACTTGCAATTAATATTAAACAACAATAACAGGGCAGAGGTGGTTGTGGAAATTGGTGGGGGGGGTGTCATAAAAGTATGGAAATTTTAGATAATATAATACTGGATACATGGCAGGTGCTCAATAAACACTGGATGGATAGATTTATAACCATCTCAAACCCACTGTGTCCAAACAGAACTCACTGGCTTTCCCTAAAGAACCTTAGGGGCAGTTAGGTGGTGCAGTGGATAAAGCACCCGCCCTGGATTCAGAAGTACCTGAGTTCAAATCCGGCCTCTGACACTTGACAATTACTAGCTGTGTGACCCTGGGCAAGTCACTTAACCCCCACTGCCTGCCAAAAAAAAAAAAAAAAAGAACCTTCCCCACCTTCTAATTTCCCTATTACTGTCATGGGGATATAAGAAAAGGCAAAAAACAGGCATGTGCCCTCATGGAGATTACAGTTTGATTAGGGCACCACCGTCTTTAGAGTCAACCAGGATTGCAAACTTGGTGTCGTCTTCAACCCCTTACTCATACTCCCTCCACAATCCAATATGTTGAAAATTCTTGTCATTTCTACCATTAAAGCATTCCTCATATATGCCCTCTAGTCATAAAATTACCACCCTAGTAGGATCTTGATCACTTCTCATAAAGACTATAGGAACAGCCTTCTGATTGGCCTCCTTTGTTTCTTCCCTTTCCAATCTATTCTCTACTCAGTTGCCAAATTAATTTTTCTAAAACATGTGTTGGACCATGGCCTCTCTCCCTACTTAATAAACTCCAGTAATTCCCTGTTATTCCTAGGATCAAATAAAAAATGCTGTTTGGCACAAGCTGGTCCCTTCCTATCTGTCCATTCTTTCATTTTACACCTCCACATACCTTATGGTAGAACTATATGGGCTACTTGCTACTACTGGCACACAACTTCATAGTCTGACTCCACGCCTTTGCATTAGCTGTTCTCCATGCCTGGGATGTCATCCCTCCTCACCTCCCATTTCTTAGCTTCCCTGATTTCCTTTATTACTTAGCTCAAACCCCACCTTTTTTCAGAAAGTTTTTCCTGGTTCCCTCCATGCCTGCTTCTCTCCCCCACCCCGCCCTCTTCCCTCTGAGATTATCGTCTAATTTTACTTTATATGTCTTTATGTACAATTATCTGAATTTTGTCTCCCTTGTTAGATTTTGAGCTCCTTGAGGGTACAGACTTTCCCCCCTTGGCTTTCTTTATATCTTCACAATTAACACAATGTCTGGTACCTGTTATATGCTTATTAAATACTTTACTGACTATCAATGAAAAGAGACAATGAGCTTAAATCATTTTGTAAACCAAAACACTATATAAATGTAATGAGTTATCATGAAAATGAAGAGGAATGTAAAACTTCCCCTGTCTGAAGGGAGTATTGCATCCAATGATGATGCTCTGTGTGATAAAATAATGGAATTTGGCAGATGACCAGGGGTCCCACCTGATTGATTTAGTATTGTTTGAATTGGATGAGAGTGAGAAACTGACTAAGTATCTATTGGGAAATGATTAGATATAGGCCACACCTGGCCTGCCCTGAGTGACATATACTGCTGATGTCAGCAGGGGGAACACTCTCAGACATGCAACTTGAAGGACCTCCCTTTTGGGGGAGGGAGAGAAAAGTAGAAAAGGGAATGCTCACTCAGAGGAGCTCTCTCTTTCATGTTGGTGAGCTTCCCAGAGTGGACTGGAGAAGGGTTGCACAGCTGACTCCCATAGAAACTACAGACCCCAGGTGGTGAGTTAATAGAAACGAGTCCAGCTCTTCAAATTAGCTGAGCTGGAAGCAAGTTTGGGGATTGAGTCAGTCTTTACTAGAGCCAGGGAACTTATCCATTTTTCTCTTCCCCTATTCCCTTGTCACTGGCTTTATTAACTTCACTTTTGTTATATATTTTATTCCCCTTAATAAAACCTGATTTGTTTGTGGAAAAGAAGCTGTTAATCTCCTTTCTTATTGGCCTGGGAGAAATAACTAAAAAACAGTTTGGAAGAGAGGAAACTTTGGACCTAGAGGTCCCTCATTATTTTCTGAACCCCAATATTATGGCGAGCCACCCAATTAACTCTCCCCTTATTAAATTTGTCCCTTACATCTGAGAAGCCTCATTGGTGTGGGGGTTAGAGTGCCTATCCTAAAGTCAAAACAACTTGGGTTCAAGCTCTTCCTCAGACATATATTTACTGGGTCATTATGGGCAAGTAACTTCATTTTTCAGCACCCCCAACAGTACTGTAAGTTACAGACAAGTTGCTGTTTTACATTGGTAGAGTGGGGTTTCCATACCAGAAGTTCTCTACACCAATGAAATTACAAATCCATATACTTTCCCTCCCTCAAACAAATAAAAAAGAACTAGTAAATAGTGAAAAGAACTTTAGATTTGGAGTCAGAAGCTGCTGTCATTGTTCAGTTGTTTTCAGTAACATTTGACTCTTCGTAAGCCCATTTAGAATCTTCTTGGCAAAGATACTAGAGTGGTTTACCAATTCCTTCTCCAATTCATTTGGATGAGGAAATGAAAGCAAGTAGGGTTAAGTGATTTGCCCAAGCTCACATTTCTAGTAAATGTCTGAGGTTAGATTTAAAATCAGGAAGATGAGTCTTTCTGTTTTCAGGCCTGGCACTCTATCCACAGCACCACGTAGCTTGGGCTCTGTTCCCTATTGTCACTCTCTTTATGACCTTGGGCAAGTAATTTTTACCTTTTTGAGTCTCGATTTTCTTATCTGTAAAATGAAGGGATTGGATTAGATAATCTCTTAGGTTCCTTCCATTTCTAATATTGTTTCCTCAAAGTTCCAGTTCTAGGCGATTTGATGGATACTGAATTGTCTAATTCATCAATCTAATTAAATTATTTTCAGCTATATTTATGTCCATGTTCTACATAATCAAATAAATCATAATGTAAACCAAATATGTAGAAAGACTGCAAAATGGTGACTCAGTGGTTATCTATCTAAATCCATAACTACATTTATTTCTATACTATCACCAACCTATTATCATATACTTACATTGCTGGAAATTGCAGGAGGTGGTGGGCTATCAGCAGGAATGGGAATAAGCTCTCCAAGCTGAAAGAAAAATAATGAAGGAAATAATTAAATACAAAATGAAAATTATACAAACACATTCACATACACAACAAGGATAGGGACCTGTGATTTCACTGGTATAGGAAATTCTAGGTGAGAATATTTTTCTAACAAGTCAAGTTATCCCCTTTTCTTCAAAGGACAACCTTGGTGCATTGCCTAGGGTACTAAGTATTAAATCATTTGCATCACATAGCTATTATGTGTCAGAGGCAAGGCATGAAACCAAGTCCTCTTCACTTCAAGGCTAGCTCTCTGTCCACATGACTATGCTACCTTTCTATTTAAAAGGTTATAAATAAAACTCACAGGACCAAGGTTTTCCTTTTAAATAGTAGGTATGGTGACTCTTTCATTGAGAGAAAAAGGGAAAGTATAAAAATAATTACCTGCAATTTTTTCCATCCATTTCTTACACGTATAAAAAACTCCGTACTTTCACTTAAATAGATTAGTGTGCCTTCTATCACCAGATGAGCATTTTGCATCATACTTTCAATATTCCCAAATGTTGTTACCTGTCAGACATTTAAAGGAAAGATGTTAAATAGGAATAACCACACTCTTCTATAGAATTTGAGATTGTATATGAATGAAACAAGCATTTATTAAGCACTTACTATGTGCAAAATGCTGTGCTAATTTCTGGGGAAACAGATAGAAAAGAAATACCAGTCCCTGCCTTGAAGAGCTCACATTCTAATGTGGGACAGTCCATATGGAAGGATAGCACAGATGCAAGTCAGATGGAAATGTCCTTTTGTCCTTCAGGTGCAAAGCAGGTGTTAATACATTTTCCTTACTGTCATTTGCACCGATAAACTCTTATCAATTCCTGGCATTACATATAAAAGTATTGGACTTTAGTAGTAGATTTTTATTGTACTTCTACTCCAAAAATATTGAGGCACCGTATAATTAATTAGCTCTATGAACAATGTTATAACTGAGCTTTTCTAAACACGTTACAGTTGAAATTAGTAAGAATAGTGGAATGAGGGGCAGCTAGGTGGCGAATGGATAGAGCACCAGCCCTGGATTCAGGAGTACTTGAGTTCAAATCTGTCCTCAGACACTTAACACTTACTAGCTGTGTGACCCTGGGCAAGTCACTTAACCCCAATTGTCCAGAAAAAAAAAGAATAGTGGAATGATCAGGGAAATGCAACAGAGGAGATAACACAAAGAAATATGAAAAGAAAAAGATAGTGATATGGGTCTAAAAAGACCTATAATAGGGGAAAGAGCAGAAGGTATTTAAATACTAATTCTCAAAGTCCTAGAAGCTGTTGATATCCTAGAGGAAGCAATTAAAAGTCAGCTGTTATGGGGGTCTTGCTTCCCAGGCCTATTATCTACCATTGCCTGGTATTTTCTGGCCCCAAGCCTATAATGGGAGGTAAAGCATACAACAACCTTAGATAAGGAAGGGGCCTCAGTATAATTTTTCACCCTGTGCAGGAATCCTGATACCTATTACGGTATCTCTTTCCTGAGTTACCTAATTGATAAATAGTGTTTACTCCCTCTCTCCTAAAATAATTTGTATTAATTTATCTGTGTGTGTGTGTGTGTGTGTGTGTGTGTGTGTGTGTGTGTGTTTACCCATCCCCCATACACCCCTTCCATGTAAGTTCTTTGAGAGAAGGGACTGGGGATTTTTTTTCCTTTTGGTGGGGGTGGGGAGGGTGGCTTCATGTCCTTAGCAGTAGAATACTTTGTGCATAGTAGGTGATCCATAAATGCTGAATTGAATTGAATTTTTGGAAAGACCACTTAATTAGAAGATTTTAAATTCAGCTCCACTGATAACCAGTGAAGTGAATCATTTAACCTCCCTTTATGCTTACTTATATGCACAACAGTGACAAAACTACCTACTTTCCTACTTCATAAGACTGTCTTATATGGATCAAAGGAGATATTATAGCATTATAAAATATGAGGCATGATAATCATAATGATGAGGAAGATGTTTCATAGAAACAGGTTTGGGTGGGAGAGTGAGCAATTTTGGCAAATCATTGAGTGGGAGATGAAAACAAAGTAGAACCTGGAAAAGTGGGGTTAGGACATAGGGAGGACTGTGAATAGTTAGAAGATATTGACTCATAGCTCTCCCTTACTCTTTCTGTCATTCGAAAAACAAAGAACACTGTCTTCAGCTAAATTAATAGAAATATAATGTCTCCATCACATTGTGCCATTTATTGGGCAGATACCACTTCTGGGTTACTGTTTCCAGTTTAAGATAGTAAATTATAAAGCAGTACCTTAACACACTGGACTGGATCCAGAGAAGGAGGATCAATATGGTAAAATATAGAGATCCTGTGCTATATAAGGGACAGGTAGGTAGCCTACAAAGTAGGGACATTGAGCCTGGAGAAGAAAAGATGTAGGGGGAATATGACTGCCGGCTTTATAAGGAGGAGCTTTATCGCCCCCCCTTTTGTTTTTAGCAACAGAGGGCAGAATTAGGAACAAGTATAAGTTACACTGAAGCAAATTTCAGTTCAATATAAGGAAAGCTTTTCTAACAGCAAAAACTGTCCAATAATAGCACAGTCTGCCTTTTGAAACTATTGATACCCCTCTCACTGGAAGAATTTAAGCAGAAGGATGTTATCAGGGGGACTGTGCATCTGGCGGAAGGTTAGACTAGATGGATAAAGAGATTTCCAACTTTGCCATTTTATGATCCTAAAATCAAAATTTATGATTTGCCTCTTTCTCCATTCAATGTTTTTCCTTCCCTGTCTCTTGGCTGACTTGGTTGCCAAGCCCGTTTTCTTCCTCTATTTCCTCATGATGTGATGTTTCAATGGGATTCAAATATACTTTCTCATATTACTTTACATATTGGATGAAGTTTTGTTTCCAGTTCTGAAGTTAGAAAAATCATTACATTGAAGCTTTTATGTTTTTTTTTTCTCCCAATGTGTTTGTTGCTCCCTCCAAAAATATCCCTAAGCAAATTAAGTTGTATGGGACAATGATTCTTCCTCAAAAAAAGTTTGTTTACCCCTAATTTATATAGAAAGTATAATGTAGATGCATTTAACTTAGAGATCAGGTTTCTGATCATAGAATCATAGTTTTGGAGCTGAAAGGGAACGCAGAATTCATTTTATCCAATCTCCTCATCTTATAGATGAGGGAAATGAGGCCCATAAAGGAGAAATGATTATGCTCCACTTTACACAGGTAGCAAGTTAGCAGAACTGTATTTGAATCCCAAGCTTCTAATTCCAAATGCACGGTTTTTTCCATGCTGTCTCCCAAGACTTAAGCTCACAGAATAGCAGTGATTCAATTTTTTTTAAAGCCATCATCTCTGGCAGGAAAGAAAATATGCCTGAACAGCAAGGCAACTTGAAACTAGTCAAGAGGAGCCAAAGACCTGATGAGTCCATCTGACATTTGTGGCCCTCAAGGAAGGATGCATCACTACAGTGATGGCTGTGAAAGTCAAGCCTCTGACTCTAAAAAAAAAAAAACCAACAAAAAAAACCAACCCCAAACCGCAAACCAAACCAAAATAACAACAACAATAAAACCCCAGAAAAATGTAGGAGAAGGAACCAAAAAAAGGAGAGAGAAAAGTCAAGCGAGAAGAAAAATAGGAAATCAGAGAGGAAAGAGTGTGCCAAATACCAGAAGCCACACACAGCAGAAGCTCGGCAAAGATTAGAAATGGGAATTGAGGCAGCAGGCACTCTGACAGCAGAGGAGAGAAGCAGCTGTGAGAAAGAATTTTTTTTTTTGAAAGATAGAACAGCTCGGTAATGTTTATATGGGCAACTACCTGAATACACCTAAGTAATCTCGGAGGATATCACCATGTAACATTAAAGGACATCTACGAAACATCTGGAGATGGAGGTTTTTAGTGAAGGGCACTTAAATCTTATGCAGTTCAGTAGTTTCAGAGAGCATCATTACGTTCTGGTGGTACCTTACTGAAGTCAAAGCCAAACAACCTAGTACAATGATTTCCAAGTGTTCAAGGGCATTCACTGAAATGCAGAAAGGGACTGGACCAAAGTAGATTATATTCCTGTAATTTGTAAAAATGTGTGTATACAAAATAGATGAAATAATATACCTTCAAACAGAATATTTGATTCACGTGTTAATTACTAGAAGCCATGTAACTAATTTTCTAGTGAAAGGCAAAGGGTAGGAAGTTTTTCTAAAACTTAATGGAGATCTATATACATGGCTTCAAAAGGGGAGCATAAAAAATATTAATGAATCACTACAATATTGCTTCATTTATACTATGGCATCATAGGACAGTAGATTTAGAACTGAAATGGAACCTTGGAGAACATTGAATTACATTGAATTTAACTCTTCTCATTTTATGGTTGAGGAAACTAAGGGGGCTGAGGCAGTTTAAGTAATTTTCCCTGCATCACATGGTGTCTGAGGTAGAATTTGAACATGACATGTCTTAGGGACTGCAATGTTTCATTAAACTACCTTGGCTGCCTCTTAAAGACCCCTTGGTCAAATCTCCTGCTGATTCTGCTGAGAACTCTTGGGCAGGGGAGTGATCTAAATTAGAGTACCCAGAACAGATTTTATTTGCATTGTTCTATCAAAAGATTTGAGGGCAACTCTATGGCCAGCCCCATCCAGATCGAGAAAGCAAAGTCGGCAATGAGCAAATGTACAACTGAGCAGTATATATTTTTGGAAGGGTGGTTTTGCCACTTCAAAGTGAGATGTCACTGGAAAGCAATCAACCAATCCCCAAACTACAGAATAATGCTGTGTCTTTTAAAGACAACTCATTTATGAACAAAGTTTATCTCTGAACACTTTTATAATGCTGATGAAACTGGTCTCATCTGCTAATGTTTCTCCAATTAAAAGTGCTCCTCCTGAGTTTAACAAACTAAGTGAGAACCAATCGGCTGTTCTGGATACATACAACAGATGCTTCTAAAGTGATTAGAAAGTTTCAACATCCTAGAGCTTTTAAAGTTGTTTAAATGTTTACTTCTTGCTCCAACAGTGCAAGTCAATACATAGATGAACCAAGGCTCCTCCCCGCTCCCTCTCCGTTCCTTCTCCCTCTCCTATCCTCCTCCTCCTCTTCCTTCTTCTATTCTTCCTCTTCCTCCTTCTGAAAGAGGTCTTCCATCTTTGGAGGCTTCTGATTTATGACCATTTCAGGCTTAAACGACCCAAGGGCTTGCCAGAAGACAGACTGGGAAGCCACTCTATTAAGCTCATCTGCAGAAGGCAGAATTAATGACTGCTAATTAACAGCAGGGCAGTTAGCTGACAAAGTGGATAACATACCAGGCCTGGAGTCAGAAAGACATCTTACTGAATTCAAATCTGGTCTCAGACACTTACTAGCTGTGTGACCCTGGGCAAGTCACTTAATCCTATTTGCCTCAGTTTCCTCATCTGTAAAATGAGCTGGAAAAAGGAAATGGCAAACTGCTCCAGTATCTTTGCCAAGAAAACTTCAAATGGGGTCAGGGTGAGTCAGACATGACTGAACAACAAATTAACAGCAGGAGGCAGTGCGGTTGAGTGGAAGATTTAAAGACTCAATGGCCTCTGAAGTGGCTTCCAGCTCTAGAGTTATGTCTGTAGTTTTGCTATCTTCCAATCTCCCAGTGTTACTTAGCTCTTTGAGGACAGGGACTGTTTTTGCCTTTCTTTGTCTCCCTGGCACCTAACACAGTGCCTGGCATTTAACAAGCCCTTAATAAATACTCGTTGTGGGGCAGCTAGATGGCACAGTGGATAGAGCACTGGCCCTGGAGTCAGGAGGACCTGAGTTCAAATCCAGCCTCAGACACTTGACACTTACTAGCTGTGTGACCCTGGGCAAGTCACTTAACCCCCATTGCCTCACAAATAAATAAACAAACAAACAAACAAATAAATAAATACTGCTGACTGAGTCCTTCTACTTGTGGCCCAGAGTGTTACACAAAATGTCATTATAGAAATTTGTTAGGAAACTGATTTATTACACAGATCCTACTCAAGAATTTTAATCTCATCATAGCATTTAAGAGATAATTTTTGATTTTTGTGCCTGGAGTTATGTTAAAAATAGAACATCAAGGAGAACTCGTGTAAATTGAGATCTGGTGTCATGCCCGGAGAAGTACCATAAAGAATATATAGGGTGGGAACTATGCTTTTCTTAAGAATCCTAATACAAATTCTTGAAATGGTGAGGCATAGTCCTTCAGAATCTGTCAACAAAATCAACGCAAATGAGGTATAAGGGCAGTCATAAACTGATAAAAAGAGGCCTGTGGTCAACAGTGTTGGGGATGCAGAAATTGTAATGTTTTGTATGTTGCCACCAAGCTGAAGGACATTGATAGCAACATTAAAAGGGAAGCTTTTCTGCAGAGAGATTTCTTGGGAAAGGCTGCAAGCCCGTCATAAAGTCAGAACCTTGAGAAGTGTAATAGGAAGAACAACAAACTAGGAGTTGGGAGACTCAGATTCCCCTTACAGCCCCAGCTTTGAACCTTTGGACAGATCACTCAACTGCTATGATAATCAGTTTCAATATCTGAGGAATGGGAATAACAACACTTTTCGTGTCTACTTCACAGAATCAAATAATCTATACAAAACTGCATGGTAATTTACAAAGATCTATTAAAATGACTATTCATTATGGGTATGAGACTAAATCCTTCTTTCCCTTATTGAGTTTAATGTAATTCTTTCCACAAGCTATTTCAGGGTAGGTCTATTTCATTTTTGGTTTATGCTGTGCTTAAATGGAAATTCCAGCAATGTATTAATTGAAATAATATTCTACTACAACATACAATTTAAAGGCCTCATGGGCTTATAGCAACAGAGCAATACCATGGTACATGGTGCAGTGCAAAGAGTATTGGTTTCAGGGTCAAAAGCCCTGGGTTCAAATTCTGCCTCTGCCACATACTAGCTGTGTTATCCTGGGCAAATCAACTCACTTCTCTGTGCCCCACTTTCCTCATTTTTAAGACGAAGAGGGAGGATTCAATGGCTTCTAACATCCATTTTAGCTCTAAATCCATGACCTCCTGACCTCCTGGGACCTTGGTTTTCTCATCTGTAAAATGAAGGGGTTGGACTAGATAGATCACTTTCAAGGGTCCTTTAAGCTCTAAATCTTTTGTGTACTACCAGGAGCCTGCAAAATCTCTCTTTTTTAGAAGTCTGTTCTCTTCTTTCTCCCTTTCTCTCTCACTCTCAGCCACTTCTGGTCCATGATGTAAAGATGGATAAGTTTAAAAACCATTCCATCCACAATCCATCACCAAAATGGCCCAGAAATGGCATCAAGAAACCTAGATCACAGAGATATGAGTCTCTGAAAGGGGTTGGCCCCAAGTTTCTGAGATACGTGCACATTGCCAAGAAACACAACAAGAAAGGGCTGAAGAAGATGCAGGCCAACAACACCAAAGCTGTCAAGGCCTGATCAGAGGCCATTAAGTCCCGGAGCACCAAAGCCTCCATGGCCAAATTCCTTAGGCCCAAGATCCCTAAGGCCAACGTCTGGTATGCCAGTGCCAGGATGGCCACCAAACATCCAGGCCTAGGTTGGCACCAAATACCCAGACCCCAGGACTCTAAGGTTGCCAGAACCTTAGGCTGCTAAGTGCATTGACTCCAAGGTCACCAAGTCTGACCCCAAAGTCACAAGTCTGATCCTAGGACCACCATCTGATTCCAAGGTCACAAAGCTCAGTGATTCCAGAGCTTCCAAGGCTGCTAAACCTATTGACCCCAAGCCAGCGGAGTCCACCAGCTCTAAGAACGCCAAACCCAAAGATCCTGGGACTAAAGCTACTAGTCCCAAGTCTTCAAAATAGATACTTCAGGGGGGCAGCTAGGTGGCACAGTGGATAGAGCACCAGCCCTGGAGTCAGGAGTACCTGAGTTCAAATCCGGCCTCAGACACTTAACACTTACTAGCTGTGTGACCTTGGGCAAGTCACTTAACCCCAACTGCCTCACTAAAAAAAAAAAAAAGATACTTCAGGACACAAGGATTTGTTTAAACCCTAAAACATCATTTTTTTTCTCAGCCAGGACATGATTATTCACTATTTTGTACAAATAAAGCAAAAGGTGAATCATTCAAAGAGGATTATCGCTAGAAATCAATTGAATATCCAGGAAACAAGTCACAGTCATGAACAAACATGTTAGAAATCTGGGAACTTCTGGTCATTTGCTAATCAAGTAGAATTATATTCTTGACATTTTTTAATAGAAACTCTCAATATAGATCCATGGATTTAAAAAAATACGGTTTTTCTCTTTGATTGCAGAAATGTTAACTGACCAGGTTCCTGGATCCTGGACGTCCTGGTTGGCCCGGAGGGCCCGGTGGGCCTGGAAGTGCCACAGCTGAAATAAAGCAGAAAGTTTAGATTCTCTCTCTCTCTCTCTCTCTCTCTCTCTCTCTCTCTCTCTCTCTCTCTCTCTCTCTCTCTCTCTTCCTCCCTCACCCCCTCTGCATTTAATTTAATTGTCTGGGCCTCAAGAGATTGACATTTGTCACGTATTCTAACTGAGAATGCTCCAGAAGATGCAAATATTCTACCAACATTCTGCCAGTTCTTTCCCCATCAACTCCTTGGAGGGAAACAAGAACCGTACATAGAAAACTATCTTAAGGAACCATCCCAAATTAAATTGCAAACATTCAGAAAAAGATTATCTTCTGGATAATTGTCAATGAGACTTTGAGAAGAACAACTTGTCAATATTCAGCCTTTCTTCTGCGATATGCTGATGGGCCTGGTAAATCTGTAATTGAATAGAATGTAAAGACTTGAGGCTAGGAAATGGCCAGGGAAATTGGGAAGGAATTGGAAATGTATAGTCTGCTGAAGAGAACTCTGAGGGTTGTTATATGGAAGAAGGATTAAAGTCAGCAAGCATTTATTAACTTCTTAAGAAGGGCGAGGTTTGGGACTAAACACCAGAGATACAAAGAAAAGCAAAAACCCAATTCCTGCCCTAAAGGAACTCCTATTCTAATGAAGAACAAATGTAAACAACTACGTACCTACCAGGTATATAGAGGGGAAATGATTTTGTTTGCCTCTTCCTCTGATTGGTGAGTTGTTACTCAGAACCTCTATTGAGGAAGTCCCTTGCCCTGTGTTTACATCTAAGCTGGCTCAGAAATGACTGCAGAATACTTCTCCATCTTGTTCACATACTTCCCCTCCTTGTGTTTCCCCATTTGAATGTAAGCCCCTTGAGAACAGAGACTGTCTTCTTTGCTTGTGTTGTATTCTTAGTACTTATCACAGTGCCTGACACATACTAGGTGCTTAATAAATTCTCTCTCTCTCTCTCTCTCTCTCTCTCTCTCTCTCTCTCTCTCTCTCTCTCTCTCTCTCTCAGCAATGAGGGTTAAGTGACTTGCCCAGGGTCACACAGCTAGTAAGTGTCAAGTGTCTGAGGCCAGATTTGAGCTCAGGTCCTCCTGAATCCAGGGCCAGTGCTTTATCTACTGCACCACCAAGCTGCCCCCAAGTTTCTTTTTTTTCTTTTTTTTTTCTTGTCTCTCTCAATCTGTCTTTCTATCTATCTCTGTTTCTGTCTCTTTCTGTATTTCTCTCTGTCTCTGTCTGTCTGTCTATTCATCCAGAAGGCGGAACAAGGACCAGTGGATAGAAATTCAGTGGCAGAGCTAGAATATGAGGGAAAAAAAATCCTTGCAGTTAGAGCTAGTTAAAACAAATAGATAAGATTGCCTTGGGAGGCAGGGAATTCCCTCTCACTAGAAGTTTTCAAGTGGAAGCTGGAGGACAAGTTATTGGGGATATGTGTATTTCACATAGCCATATAATATAAATACAAAGTGACTGGGTGGGTGGGTAGGTGGGTGGGGGAGACCAGGAAAGGATTAATGTATAAGGCATTATTTAAACTGAACTTTGAAGGAAACAAAGGGTTCTAAGAGTTAGAGGTAAAGAGTGAAGGCACTCCAGGCATGGAGGAAGACAGCTGGTGTGAAAACATAGAAATAGGAGAGGTTATGTCACATGTGAAGAACAGCAAGAAGTCTGTCTGGCTGGGGATGGCATAGAGGAGATTCTGAGATCCAATTGGAGTGGCCCATACCCTGATTGCTTCTCTTTTCTTTCCATCTATCATTTTTTTCCCAGAAACACATTGAAAAGACCTGCCATTTCCTCCCTGTTATTAATGAGGCAGCTACAGAGCAAGGAAAGTTGGCAGCTGGAAGGAAGGAGAAGTAGGGCTATCATGGAGGTGCTGTCATTACTGCTTCCTTTGCACTTCTCCTCTGGCTCCTGGCTTCTGTTTTCTTGTGAAAAAAAAGAAAAAAGTGAAGTAGGGTTTGGGACATCAAAAGCTCCTAGTTTAATTAGTTAGGAAGATAGATGGAGAACCTCCAAATGAGAGGGCACACCGGGGTGTCTGTAGTTGTAACAGAGGTAAGGAAAACTCACATTTAGGGCAGACTCCATTTTGTAAAAGGTGGGGTTTGTTTGCAAAATTTTTATAAATAAGCACTGGTGTCTTGGCAGGAACATTTCTGTACATATTTTCCTAGGCTAACCTTGCCTGGACCTAAGGCTGAAGACTGTCAAGGATACGGAAAAGGGAACTGGGTGTTGAGGAAGAAAAGACGAAGATAGTAAACTCACATCCTGCGGACACCCTGCATTTTGTATGATGTTTGGGCTCATGGAAAAATAGTAGTGTAAACAAAGCCCATCACACGAACTCATCTTTTTCTCAAGAAGCTGTGGTCTAGTCTCCTGGGATAGCTTCTGTCAAGGACACCACCATCCTACTAGTCTCTCAGGGTCACAATGTCAATGTTTCCCTGGACTGGCTACTCTCCCCTCACCTCCCATATCCAATCAGTTACCAAATGTTGTTTCAATCTCCACAACATCCCTTGCACCTGCTCCCTTTTCGCCACTCATTCAGACACTACACTAATTCAGGCTCTCACTCGGACTGCTATGGCAACTTCCTAACTGGGCCTTCCGCTTCAAAGTTCTCTTTGCTCCAATCTATCCTCCACCTAGTCCCTAAAGTGATTATCCTAAAGTATAGGCCTGGCCAAGTCACTGCCCAGCTCAATAAACTCTAGAAGTTCTCCAGGATCAAATATTCACTCCTGTGTTTGGTTTTTAAAGCCCTTTACAATGTGACCTATACCTACCTTTCCAACTTTGCCATATACCTCATTCCCCTGCTTGAACTCTATAGTCCACCCAGACTTTGTATTTATTTTATATATTTGTGACCCTAGGCAAATTTCCTAGACCTCCCTCCTTATCAACTAAATAGATATAAGTGTACCTACCTCACAGGGTTGTTGTGAGGATCAAATAAGATAACTTATGTAAAGCCCTTTGAAAATGTTAACATGCTATGTAAATGCTAGTTGTAGTTATTATTATTTTTAATATATGTATATATTATCTTCCCCAATAAATGTAAGCTCCTCGAGGGTAGGGACTGTTTGTTTTTGTCCTTGTATTCCCAGTACCTAGCACTGGCATATAGTAGTCTCTTTTGGGGGGTTGGTTTGTTTTTGGAGGCAATCAGGGTTAGGTGACTTCCCCAGGGTCATACACCTATTAAACATCTGAGGTCCTCCTGACTTCAGGCCTGGTGCTGTACCTACTGCACCACCTAGCTGCCAATAATAGGCTCTTAATAAATTATTGATTGGGGCAGCTAGATGGCACAGTGGATAGAGTACCGGCCCTGGATTCAGGAGGACCTGAGTTCAAATCTGGCCTTAGACACTTAACATTTACTAGCCATGTGACCCTGGGCAAGTCACTTAACCCCAATTGCCTCACCAAAAAAAGAAAAAACATTATTGACTGATCAATAATAGCAATTAGAAAAACAATCTGTTCTTTGAAGTTTCTTCTAACTCTAAGATTCCTTTAGCCTATGAAGTTATGGAAGTCTTCACTGAGCCCCTGCTCTGGGTAGGACATTTGCTATGGGGATGCACAAGGAAACATAACAAATAGCCTTTACTTTGTGAGAAGCTAATAGGAGAGAGCCTGTGCAATGTAATGAAGAGAGAGTAGGCCTCTGAATCATAAGGGGCACAGATTCGAGTCATACCTCTGATACATATTGTGTGACTCTCAGGAAGTCCTCCCAATCCCCCCACCTTTCCTCCCAGGGCAACACTCTAAAACAGCAAATGCCCTTCTTCACTTCTAGAAGTTGCCTTACTGGGAATTACAAATACCAAAGACATCCAAGATCCAACCCCTACCCCCACCACCAAAATCTCCAAAATTGTTTGATTTGGGGGGAAAAGTCATAAGTGCTTGAGACAATTGGATAATAAGTAAATTATATAATAACTCAAATTATGTGGAAATAGATTCAACAGGAATTAAAAAAAAAAGATAACCCCCCCCAAAATGTATTTACATAGTACTTTAGAAAAAAAGCTTTTCTCAAAATAGACAAGTGAGGTGGGTAGTATATTATTATGTTGTTTATAAAGTTCTAGTGCAAACTGCTCTTGAGCCTTGAGCTCTGAGCCACAGTTTTTTAAAGAGGAAGTAACTGGGTCATCCTTGTGGGTTAGTTACTTAATGGTCGATAGAACGTTTGTTTATTATTTTCATTTTCATTTTTCTTTCTGTAACTTAAAGAAGGGTTATCTAAACACAAGGATAGGAAGTTTAGTACATCTATGAATTGCTTTTAAAAAAAGGGGAGGTTGAAAGTGTGCCTTACATTTACTGGTATATATATATATATTTATATTTATATTTATATACACACACACACACAAGTCTGGAGAGAGAAAAAAATAGTGTTTAAACCATCAGGCAAAAGGTTATATGTTTTCAATTGGTCCATGTTATGCTAATGTTTTTCCCTATAAACCAACCCTGAGCTAAAGATTACTTGAAATTGCCAGGGAAGATGTGGTTTTTGTTGCCAATATCTGCATAAAAATATGAAATTATTCTAAACTCTCTGTATCTGAAAGTCCTTGGAGAAATATTTGTTCATAAAAATATGACTATCCATGATAGAATGGACTATTTAATCCATCTGTGACTATAAGAGTGACACTAACAAAAACAACATAGGCAGAACATTCATTTAATACGAGCATTTATTAAATACCTGTTGTGTGCCTGGTATTGAAAGTACAGAGACCAAATGAACCATAAATGAAGTGATTACTTTTACTAACCTGATCCCAATATTGCTGGAGGTCCTGGTGGCCCTGGGGGTCCCGGAGGTCCTGGGGGTCCATGAGCTCCATAGCCAGGAGGCCCAGGCAAACCTGGTGCCCCTGGGGGTCCTCTGGGTCCAATAACAGAATCACCCTTCTGGCCCTAGTAAGGCAAACCCATAGTGACAGAGGAAAGGACATAATGAATCACCTTGACATTTTGATTTATGAGTAATACCTCTGTTAAGGAAACTTCGGAATTCCTCACTTAAAAGCTTACATTTCCCACAAGAAACATGGTAATCAAACATTCACTAATGATTCCCATGCATTTTTTCCCCTGCACGCTGACAGTGGCCAAGCACAGTACCAGGTACCTGTATTAATTAGTGCTAACATGCTTGTCCAGTGAGTCTAAAGAAATTGTAACAGGAGGTATAGCACATACAAGAAAAGAAATCCGATTAAGTTGTTATGTTTGCAAGAGAGCTCGTCACGTGCAGTGCACAGGCCCCGATCACCCAACATGGAGGGGTCTTCCTTCCTGTTGCTCCCCTTAAGACATGGGAGGGGGAGTAGCCTCCTTTGATTAGCTATGTAGCTGGAACAGGTTGCATCTTTTAAGCTGACCAGATTGAGAGGGGTGCTCTCTTTTCTGGACACTCCTTTCTGCCATGTCCAGAGAGTGAAGATCACAGTTCACCCATGGATGGCACTGGGAACTGAATTGGGAAGGAGAAACCTTCCCCTCTCTCCAATTTTACCCTAGCTCTGAGAAATGGGCTGGGGTGTTTATTTTGGTTTGTCCTTCTCAGTTTTAGGTGCCGGAGGTAAACCCCGCCAGACTGGGAAGTTCAAGCTCTGACCACCCTGGAACCAGATTGCAGGTAGATGGGCCCACAGGGAAGTGCCAAGAAGCCAGGGTACCTGAGATTGGAGCTCAAGTTGGTTTTTGGACTTGGAACTGGGACCATGCTCTATAAGCAACAGAGCTAAGCTGTTTGTATATTTATTATCATACCTTTTGTTTTGTTTTGTTTTTTGTTGTTTTGGTTTTTTTGCAGGGCAGTTGGGGTTAAGTGACTTGCCCAGGGTCACACAGCTAGTAAGTGTTAAGTGTCTGAGGTCGTATTTGAACTCAGGTCCTCCTGAATCCAGGGCTGGTGCTGTATCCACTGCGCCACCTAGCTGCCCCTATTATCATACCTTTTGAAGTAAACATTCCTTTATAAAAACTAATGTGAAAGTTAGGGGCTAAATGAAACCAGAGTATAGGGGACCAACCCAGTCCTTGGTGGAACAACCACTGGTCAGAGCTGAAGTGATTTGCAGAGAGCCTCAACACCCTTAACCCCCCCTTAAGGGTACCAGAGAACCAGGAGAAGGGAGAGGGAAAGGCTTCTAGGCCATGGGGGCCAGAGTGGTTAGTGTTACATGTTACATGTTATAGAAAGAACATAGTTGAATAAAGAAAGGAGAACCAAAAATAACACAGACACACTGACTCTAACTTGGTAAATGAAAGCAACAGCATTTCACAAGAACTGAGACTCATATTCGATAGTTAGGGTTTTTGTCTACACTTGTGTTTTCATTGGTATAAGAAATGCCAGATAAGCAAATTATTTCTACCAAAGTCACTGGTCTGTGACCTAGAGCTTTGGAAGTCTCCTTGGATCATTGGAAAATTAAGTGATGTATCCACAGTCTCCCAGGCAGTACATTTTATGTAGGTAGGACTTTTCCCAAGCCTGTATTATAGGTAGGACTGTGCCCAATGCCACATTACCATGCTGCATTGTTTCTATATTATTAAAATGAACATTCATAGCTTTAGTTTCATTTAACATTGGGGTAATAATGGAAATGTTTGGTTTTATATACAATTACAGTCACATTTGCATATTATTTCCCTTGCTTCCAATTTTTTGTGTTTTCTTTTGTTCTTGTTTTTATTTACAAGTGCTTACACTGGTCACTTGAAGTTAAAACAATTAATTAATTTTTAAAAAAGAGACTGCAGCACTTTTTTTAACCTCATCAGAGAATGATAGATAGATTTTGTTTTTAGCTTAAAAGTTCTGTACTATACAATAGAAGCTCTTGATTTAAGAGGGATTGGCTTAAGAAGAGAGTCATATCTTACTTTAGGGCTAAACAAGAGAAGAAATATTTGTATTCTTTAGCTTTTGATTCCCACCCAGGAAGGGGCATTTATCTTATGAAACTATTTTTTTTTTAAAAAGAAGTTCAGGGGGGGCAGCTAGATGGCGCAGTGGTTAAAGCACCAGCCCTGGATTCAGGAGTACCTGAGTTCAAATCCAGCCTCAGACACCTGACACTTACTAGCTGTGTGACTCTGGGCAAGTCACTTAACCCCCATTGCCTGCAAAAACAAACCAAAAAAACTAAACTAAACTAAACTAAAAAGAAGTTCAGGGAAAACTTTCTCTAGGTAATTAATGTACCAGTTAGGGACCTGAAGCACCCACAAGAGTAAACAATTATAGATCCTTAACCTGACAGTGAAGAGAGGAATGAGTCAGCTTGCTTCCCTCTCCAACTTCTTTTCACTCTCAGTGGAATGAAAAGAAGCTATTGTAAGAAACCATCCCAGTAATAAGGCCTGTTTGCCTATTTATAAAAGAGGTTATAATTTATCTGTCAAATTACATGAGTCGCAGACTCTTATGAACATTTTATTTACTTATCAGCAATATTAGATGTCAGAAATAATGACACAAAATGAGAATGTGTAGCAATGCATCTACTTAATGATATGCTCTTCAATCTTTACTAAATTCAAAATAGAAACAGGGACAGGATTTTGAAGACTACTGGAACAAGTATGTCCTCTTCAATCTCTAATTAGACAATGAATACAAATACAATGGAATCATGAAAAGATCTTTGCTTCCATCAATTTAAGGATCTCTTGAGGTGGAAAATTCCAAGCAGATACAGAATGTAATCCATCTTTGGCTTCATGGATAAATCCTAGGAAGTTGCCAGAGGTGCAGAGAGGTTAAATAACTTGCCCAGGGTGTTGTACCCAGTAAATGTCTGAGGCATGATTTGAACCCAGGTCTTTGTGACTCCAAGCCCAGGATGCTATCTGTTGTACCATATTACCTCAACAGATGATAGATAACTAACTATGCAAAGTTATTTTTTTATAGAATTTTAAAAGACCAGTTGTATTGGTCAACTCTCCAGATGTCATGGCTTGCAAAGAGTTGAAGAGTCAAGGTGCTTATATTGCCTATGAGAGGAATGCAGTAAATAGAGAGCTGGACATAAAAATCTTGAGTTCAAGACCTACTGCTGCCCCATATTGGCTAAGTAATCCTTGGCAAGTCATTGGACATCTCAGAGCTCTAAGCAACTGTCCAAGATTAAAAGTTTTAGAGACACTGACCTATGCTGATAGGAGCTTCTTCAACTAGGAGTTGTTAGACCAATAAAAACACAAGTCCAGTCTCTATCCCCTATACTGCCCATGATTTCTTAAGATATAACATGAGAACCACCAAAATCCATATTATAAAATTTATAAGAAATTACAATTTTCTATGGGGCAATCAAATATCAACAAATTCTATGAGATGCAACTCCAACAAGGGGATTGTAAACCTCAGATGGTACACATTTTCATTATGTTAACCATACATGAGCTATCTTAAGATGGCTAAAAGGAGGTAGTATGTTTAATTGGCCAGCTAGGGAAGCTCAACAAGCAAGTGATTCTCTGCTGCAAGAAATCAGTATGGCAACACAAAAGGAAAGGCACAGTTGGATAATGTTAAATTCATTTCACACATCTATACTAAATGTTTGGTCCCCATAAACCCAGCTCTCAACTAGTTGGAAATGTAGAAGAAATTCATGTTTCAGATTTGACTTGGATTAGATGACTTCTGAAATAATTTTCAGCTCTAAAATTCTATCAGTTCTCTCAGTACAGGTCTTTCTTACTCCCTAGAACTCCCAGACCCAGAGCAAAGTCTGTGTATCTGCCTAGTAAAGGGTTATCCTTATTAATATAGGGTAGTGTTCATCTGGCTGGCCCCTTGTTCACTGACAGGTTTAATAAAGAACCCATTTCAAAGCAATCAACAGAGAAAGCTTCATATAATTGTTGATAGTCCAGGAAAGGTGGCATCACCTCAAACCCACCTTTGAATTTGTGCAGAAGACTGATGGGTCAAATGGCTAGGGCCAGGCGAAGCAAAGAAGGCTGAAGCTATCACTAGCCCTGAAATCTTCTTTAAGAGCTGAGCTTTCTATGGAGGAATGCAGCCTGGACCTACAGGGTGCCACTTTCCTCAGTTAATTGCTGGCAGTTCATTGCTATTAATTACATTTAATTGTTGGCAGTTCATACTGGCAAGATGGAAATTTCCTCCTAAGATTTTCTGCCTGAAAGGCATGCTAAGAGGCCATAAGGCTCTCTACATGTGCGAGGACTCTCCCATTAGTCCAAATTGTAGCATACTGAAATAGCCTGAGATGCTAGTGTTTAATCAGGGTATTGAGACACAGTCCCCACCACTGAGGCCCAGTTAGAGATAGCAGAGATGGAAGCAATAGGCCTTCTGTCCAGGCAGTCTCAGGAGGAAGGGAAGATGACTCCTAGAAACCCTCCCCAGCATAGATAGAGACCACATGGAATTGCCAAGGAGTCAAATTATTTTTCAATTGTGATGTAAGTAAAATAAGAGGGGATGATAGTAAGACAACTAAGCTGTGAAAAAGATCCAAGAGGGAGGTCAATCCAAAAAGCTAATTAGGGTCTAGGAGAGAGTGAATTGTTTTGAAGGGAATAATAATAACAATAATACCAATAGTTAACAGTGCTTTAAAGTTTGCAAATCACTTTACATATGTTAGCTCATATTTTTTGATCATGCGGTGCAAAGAAATCAGAGAGACAGATGGAGATGGATATTCCTTGGCAGGTTCAGCTGCCTTTTAACAACCCTAGGCAGCTCTTGGATCCTGTCTGCCTGGTGCTTAAAGGGACATGAGCCCTAGTACCTGGCTGGATTTTGACAACTGTGCCCTAGAGCTGACTGATCTGATTAGTGAGTGAGTGAGCACAGCTCCAGAATAGACCACATTACACATCCCGATCCATTCCAGCCATTTTCCTGCTATCTTACTCTGCCACCATGGATGTATGTACCCTTTTGGCATTATAGAAAGAACCCTGGCTTTGGAATCAGAGTAACTGAGTTTTCCTATTATTGTGCCTCTGACTCTTACTGCTGATGTGATCTTGGGCAAGTTAATCTCCCTTGTGTATATGTATATGTATATGTATATGTATATGTATATGTATATGTATATGTATATGTATATGTATATGTGTATGTGTATGTGTATGTGTATGTGTATGTGTATGTGTATGTGTATGTGTATGTGTATGTGTATGTGTATGTGTATGTGTATGTGTATGTGTATATGTATAAATACACATACACATATATACATACACACACACACATATATATTTAATTTCCTTGTGTATAAAATGAAGTGGTTGGACTACATGGCCTCTGATGTCCTTTCTAGCTGTAGCTATGGGATTTTACGATCAACCTCTTGCTCTGAGAATAGTAAGAAAATCAATATCATTGCATGTGGAAAGAGTATGTTAATCAACTACCCTATGCCTCCACTTACTATCCTTGTGATTTCCTAGACCAAAGCACCTTTCCTTGGTCATCACTCCTATAGATGTTTTCTCCCTCTCCTTGAGGGTAGGGACTATTTTGCTTTTTTATTTGCACCCTTACATTAACCCAGCGTCTGGCATATAGTAAGCACTTCTTTTTTTTTTTTTTTTTGGTGAGGCAATTGGGGTTAAGTGACTTGCCCAGGGTCACACAGCTATTAAGTGTTGAGTGTCTCAGGCCAGATTTGAACTCAGGTCCTCCTGACTCCAGGGCTGGTACTCTATCCACTGTGTCACCTAGCTGCCCCGTAAGCACTTATTAAAAGAGTTTCATTCATTCATTTATTCATTCACTCACTCACTCACTCACTTACTCACTCACTTACTCCTGCCAGCTGCTGTAGCAGGAACTGGGCATGTCACTTCCATGGGACTTAGCATATACTACCTAGTATCGTTATTTCCTTTATGAATTCTTTGTCTCCAATTGGAATGTACACTTGTTGTGGACAGAGACCTATCTTATCTATCTTTCCCAGAAAATAGCATGATATCTTGTATGTTGCAGATGTTCAAATGAATATTTGATGATCATTATTATATCTTGAATTATAAGTAACTGCAAAAGTTCCTAAACTAAGTGAATCATCCTAAATTACATGTATAAACTTTATGCACACGTTTACAATGTTAATGTTGACATTTTGAAACTAAAAAGGCAAACCACTAACTTGATTGCATTATATCTTCCCAATCATGTTTTCTGCTGGATTTGGCAGTGTGGACTGAGTATTTGGAAAGTGATTGCTTTTTTTCAGTTCCCCTCATTGGCTGAGCACACCTCAACTCCTCTATTAAAAAATCATAGAATCTTAGCTCTTAAAGGGGCCTCTGAGGACATCTAGTTTCACCCCATACCCAAGCAGGAATTTATATATAATTTTCAACAGGATATCATTCGTTCTCTATTTGGTGACCAACTTGTGTAACTATGCTGGGGGACACACAGACAAGGTAAACTATCATTTTAAAGAGAGTAGGAGGAAAGGACTCAACAACTTTTAAAATGTTAGCATATAATATGGTATGTATGTGTTGTTCCCTTTAATGGGAAGGGATAGCAACATTTTCAACAGTTTGGATCCTGTTCCATTGCCATCAACAAATCAACCTATATTTGTTGAATTCTAATTATGCTTAGCACTGTGTTAGGTCATCTCTTGCTTTTGCTACATAATTGGCCCACTTTCTGTTCAGACATACTGTGGAATATGTTTTTTAGGCTGCTTCTTGTGAAATAAGTCATTACTAGCAATATGCTACAGCCTTCTTATACCCACCATGCATCTTTTTTATTGTTCTTTGTGCCATCTTTAGTTTGGGGTCTTCTGAAACCAATGAATTGTATGATTTATGGCCATGTGGCACCATTAAGGATAATTCTAGTACTGAAAATATGAACTTTTTGTTGGTGAATATCTTGAGAATCACTGAGAGTCTATGCAACTTCCTTGATGAGATACAGTCCACTCTCTTCCTATTCAATTCTGCAGTGTCTGTCTAGTTCATAATGGGCACTCATTGGGGTATCTATCTATTCAGTTGTATCACACAATCTGGGCAAGATCTATTTGTTATCTGCTTTTTCTTTTTAATGTGTACTGAGGCTATTAGTAACAATAAATTTGGGTATTTGCCTACACCTGCAGATATAGCCACCAATCCCTTCCGGAGCAAATGAGTGACATTTCAGAAATATCACTTGGTGGTTAATCTTTTATAGGTTTCCCACAATCAGAATTTTGCTATACACTCTATGTATCTGAAGGAAGCTTTTTGATAGCTCAGAAAATAGCAATAAGATAGTCTAGAAACCAGCTAGCAAGCCTAGATGACTAAAGGATGGGATAAGGTTAGAGGGAACAGTGAGGCCTAGTAAATCACACAGTAAGTAGTCAAGAAGAGGAAGCTTGTGAGTTTTGGTCTAGACCCTGATGTCTAGTTTCTGTTTGACGCAGTTATTTAGTCTAGTTCATTCTGGGAAAATGATTCATATTTTGTATCTAGAAGTTCTGTTTAACTAGAAATTCTATTACCATGGAATAGCTACTCACATGGTATTGAGGCCCCAACACTTCCCCCAACTTTTTCTGCAACTAGTCTGACATTATATTTGAATTTTTTAATACTAATTTACTTCCTTTGGGTTTAGGTCTTTTGCTTTCATTTGTTATATAGACTTCTGATTTCAGGGCTCATTGGTTACCGCAAGTTAAAGAATCCTAATCCACTTGCCCTTTCTTTTATTTTTTTTTTTTTAGTGAGGCAATGGGGGTTAAGTGACTTGCCCAGGGTCACACAGCTAGTAAGTGTTAAGTGTCTGAAGCCGGATTTGAACTCAGGTCCTCCTGACTCCAGGGCTGGTGCTCTATCCACTGCGCCACCTAGCTGCCCCCTTGCCCTTTCTTTTAATCAACATTATTCTCAGGTTCATACTATATTGTTGGGAATCATGGAACACCACAATTTCAGAAGATAAAAAAATTCAGAGGATGCAAAAGGCAATGGAGAAATGCATAGTGGGTGTAAAAAAAACCACAACACATTACCAGGTCTTTGGCTTATATGCTGAAAGTGACTTAAAAACATATTATTGAAGATGTGTGAGCAGAAGAGGCGGTAAGTCTATTATGTAATGAAACTGAGTAATAGAAAACATTGCACTGGGTCCATGAAACAGTGAAAAGATCACTGGATTTAGAGTTAGAGGATTTAGGTTTGAAACCTGGCTCTACATATTTATTATCTGTATGAACTTGGACAAGTCATGTAGGCTGGTCTGTACTGTTCAACTATTTTTCAGTTGTGCTTGATTCTTTGTGACCCTTTTTGGAATTTTCTTGTCAAAGACACTGGAGTATTCCTTCTCATTTTACAGATGAGGAAACAGGCAAACAGGGTTAAGTGACTTGCCCAGGGTCACACAGCTAGTAAATGTTTGAGGCCGGATTTGAATTCAAGAAGAGTCAGATCATGTAACCATCTATAAAGGGAGGGCGCAGTCTCTAAGATCCCTTCCAGCTCTAAATCTATTATCTTATAATTCTCTGATATTAAGAGAATTGTAGTAAAGTCTCTATGGCATTGGGTAAATCCTCTGTGGAAGATTTACAGAAAGACAAGGACACAGAATACAAAACCTTGGGTTGTTATCTGCACAGATGGAGAAAATATTTCACACTAAAGAGATTGTGAATCCATCAAAGTATTGGTCTAATTTCTAATTATTGCTAATGCGATATATCATTTCCAATGATATATTTGACTTCATCATGGGAAGATGATCTTAAAGGGATATTACTTACCGTTTGTCCAGGACTTCCTGGCAGTCCAGGGGGCCCAGGCATAAAAAATCCACCATTGGAGTCTCCCTTTTCACCTTTGATCCCTTTGTTTCCAGACTCACCCTCAAAGAAAACACCATTGAGAAATTTAAGGATAAAGAACAAAATGAGCCAAATCTCATAATCCCAGTAAACCTTAAGTAATGGTAGTTAGGCAGAGAGGAAATATTGAGCAAAGAAATAAGTACCTTCATTCTATCCATAAAGTGTTTCAAGTATGTAACAGGAATTGGGGGACCTGAAAGAAAACATTTAAAAAGTGATCATTTCTATTTTAGAAATACTAAAAAAATAATCTAGTAGGTAAACATTTTATTCTTCTTATTATTTTTAGTTTTTATGTCACTAGAATGTAATGTCAGCTTTGATAATTAGGGTTAATAGTGGTTGCGATCTCAACCCTAGTTCGGTTGCAATTCTTAAAAAATAAGAGGAAAATAACAGTCTAGAATAACACTTAAAATACCTGGTGGTCCTGGTTCACCATCATCTCCTTTTTCACCCTTTGGGCCTGGTTGCCCAGGTAGTCCCCAGGAGCCTTTTTCTCCTTTAACACCTGACATTTAAAAACATACAGAAAATAACTTTAATTCTTTGTGAAATGGTCACAGAATATGGTGTTTTCAAAAAGGGCATCATAAGCAGGTACCCACTGACTGAGAGATCCCTAAAAATATTGTGTTTATATGAATGTCATGGATTATTACTCTGACATTAGAAATGACAAATATGAAGAATTGACTGAGCCAAGAAATCAATATAAACAATGACTATAATAATATAAATGGAAAGAACAAAGAAAGGAAACTGAACAATAATAACAATGACAACAATAATGTAATAATCAAACATCCTTCTCCCTCCGTCACTGCTCAGATTAGAAAATTCACTGCTCTCCCATCTTTGAAATAGGTGTAGAATATTGCCTATATGTACCTTCTGATTTGGTTGATAATGCTGTTGTTTTGTTGAACTACCTTTTTTCCCTTTTCTTTATTTTCCTTTTTTTTTTTGGTTGTTGTTGTTGTTATAAGACATGGTGTGCTAGGCTGGGAAAAGGCGGGGAAGATATATTTGGAAATTTAAATGATATGAAAACAAAAAATACCAATAAGGATGAAAACAAAAAAGGGCACCATATAAAAACACAGATATTTCCTTATATGTGAAAATCTGGATTTACAAAAAGAAAAAAGAAGAAAGTTAAGTGTGGTTTAGTGGAAAAAAAGCACTAAAAAATTCAAAATTATTAAGTTTGAATCCATTTGTTATGTGAGCTTGGTTTAGTTTGGTATAGTTCATGAAATAATGAATGTGTGCAAAATACTATTATCATTATTGTTGTTACTGTTGATGTTACTGAGTATTTCTTCTCTTTACAGAATAATTCTCTTTGGGATCATTTTTTATAGTCAGCTTCCATAAAGCACAATATGACATTTTTACAAAAGTTTAGTCTACATAAAACTTTTCAAGAGCACTTTAGAGACAGGTCATAAGATAGAGTCTTTATGGTTCATCCACTCAAATCTCCTGACTTTGCAGATAAGGAAACTGAGGCTAGAAGAGATGAAGTGACTTGTCCAAGGTCACAGAAAATGATTTGTCACAGAGCCCATTTGTGAATCCAGGTCCCATGAATCTAGTTCCTGTATTCTTCTAAATGGAATTCTCATAGTTTCCATTTTCATTAACTTTTTTAGTTGCTCAGAGAATGATTTGTTTTAGGTCTTGGATCCACATAAGTGTTTAAAATGTACAAAAATGTAGAAAATATTATAATTTGTATTGAACAGTGTAATTTCAATTCTTCATTTGGTTGAAAACTAATGTGAGTTGACTTGCAGTGAAATTCTCTTGTAGAAAATATTTATGCTTTAGTTTTGAGATAAAGAATTATGCTTGGGGGGGCAGCTAGGTGGCGCAGTGGATAGAGCACCGGTCCTGGATTCAGGAGGACCCGAGTTTAGGTCTGGCCTCAGACACTTGGCACATACTAGCTGTATGACCCTGGGAAAGTCACTTAACCCTCATTGTCCCACAAAAAAAAAACCAAACAAACAAATGAAAAAGAATTGTGCTTTTCAAAATATTCAGCCACTTTAAAATGTTGATGGGTTGGTTGGGTACACTTATCTCTAGATAAACTTAAATGAGTTCATTCTGCTCTATATCCATAGGTATTGCCACCCATTGAGCAAATGATTCTTGCCTACTGTGTCACTTTATCAGATGGGGGAAAAAATAAACTTGGTCCCTTGGAGTCTTTTAACTATAGGTTCCATGACAAAAGTTAGTTTATTCTTCTTAAAATTTATTGCTGGCATATTTTCAATTTTCATTATCTCCCACCTTGGCGCCTTTGCAAAGACTGTCCAACATGCCTAGAATGTACTCCTTCCTTCCTCACTCCTGCCTCCCAGAATCTTTAGCA